>NC_142117.1:40622500-40737500 GCF_056152115.1 Neolamprologus brichardi | reverse complement strand
CCTGTACTGATGAGGTCCGCATGGTTCCCTCATTTAGATCCAGGCAGACTTTGAGGTCATAAGTCATGATGTGAGCTGTTAACTTTTGGATTAGCTTGTGTGTTACTGCACTGAACATCTCAAGAACTTCAATGTTCTTTTATTTATTTTCAGTGTTGGGGAGTAACAGAATACATGTACCGAAGTTACGTATTAAAATAGAAAATATGAGTAACTGTATTCCGTTACAGTTACCATTTAAAATGGTGGTATTCAGAATACAGTTACTTTTTTGAAATAAAGGGATTACACGGCCGTCTTTTCCTGTTTCATATGTTCGGCTATGCCCTCTCTGTTTTTGGTAATTCCATGCCGACAGAAACCCCCAAAAAAACACGCATTAAGAGGCTCTAATGGCGGTGTCTCAATCTCGCGGCCCATGTCACCCTACTTGCAGCCCACATAATGACGTGGAGAAATTTTTTTTTCAATTATTGTTCAAAAATTATTTAATATAAAAGCAACAGGCAGACTGTTCCAGGCATAGCCCTAAAGAATGTAGCCTCATGGGCAGTGTAGCCCAGCTGTAAGTAAGCTATTAAGAGTCGACTGTACACCGTGTTCGTGTTTTCCTCTGAAACAATAAGTTCTGTTGGAGCAGCCTTTCAACGCCTCTCTCTGTCTCTGCTAGCAAAGTTGACCCAGACAACAAAGTAAAGCTAGTTTTCAGCTACGAGCCCGACACAGAACCCGACGTATTAGCCAGAGGTCCCTTTACTACGGTTCAGAGCCGCGGACCTGTTTTATATACGCGCGGAATAGTTTTCTATATGAGATCGCTGCTAAAAGTGCAGCCTTACCTAATGTCCACCTACTGTTACTCATTTATATTAAGATTTAAAAATCTAGTTGGTGTTGGTATGGTGAGTAGCCTACAGTAATAGTAACAAATCACACAGCAATAGTACATTCATGTAGTTTTAAACAGCATGATAATATATTAAGTAATCCAAAGTATTCAGAATATGTTACTCTCATTGAGTAACGTAACGGATTACGTTACAAAATACATTTTGGGGCATGTATTCTGTAATCCAAGGGCGTAGATTTGGTTTTGGCATTGGTGGGGATGGATGATTCCACCACCGAACCCTGCCCCGTTTCTTTTTTCCCCCTTTTTGTCTTTGCTAAAGACAAAAAAAAAGATTAACAAAAGGGAGAAATATACTTCAATTCAATTCAATTCAATTCAATTTTATTTATATAGCGCCAAATCACAACAAAAGTCGCCTCAAGGCGCTTCATAGATACAGAGAAAAACCCAACAATCATATGACCCCCTATGAGCAGCACTTTGGCAACAGTGGGAAGGAAAAACTCCCTTTTAACAGGAAGAAACCTCCAACAGAACCAGGCTCAGTGAGGGGCGGGGCCATCTGCTGCGACCGGTTGGGGTGAGAGAAGGAAGACAGGATAAAGACATGCTGTGGAAGAGAGACAGAGGTTAATAACAGATATGATTCAATACAGAGAGGTCTGTTAATACATAGTGAGCGAGAAGGGTGACTGGAAAGGAAAAACTCAATGCATCATGGGAATCCCCCGGCAGCCTACATCTATTGCAGCATAACTAAGGGAGGATTCAGGGTCACCTGGTCCAGCCCTAACTATATGCTTTAGCAAAAAGGAAAGTTTGAAGCCGATTGGTCATGCTAGTGACGGTCAACGTAAGCGATTCATGTTGTAACTGACGTCAGACGCCGGAGATTTTGGCGGAAAATTAAAGCAAATGGTAGTTTAGATTTGAACAAATTTCTTTAAGCTTCAGTATTACCAAATACACTTATCAATTGTCTCATAACTAACAATATTTGTCTAAATAATCTCCAACACCCTGGAGAACAACGGGGAGAGTTTAGAGGCTCTCCAAGATTATATTGATCAGTGCTTTCAGGATCTCGTGATGAAGAAGGCCCAGAGTGCAGCTTCCCCGGCCAAATCTGAGACGCCGTCGTCGAAAAGACAACGCCCGGCAGATTCCCCCGGCACAACATCGCCAGCTGGCAAAGATATTGCCGACATACTGGAGTCAATCGACAAGCGATTGTCAAGTTTCGACGCAAGGCTGTCCCTGGTGGAGATTCTTCACCGGGAATTTAAATGCTTGCGAGAATCCCTGGAGTTCAGCCAGCAGCAAGTGGAAACGCTCGCTGCTGAAAATGCCACGCTAAGGGAGTCGGTGAAATCTCTCACAGAAAATGTTACCCAGCTCAATAGAGAAAATAAAAAAATAAAAGAAACGGTTATTGATCTACAAGCTCGTAGCATGCGTGATAATCTAGTATTTTCTGGTATTCCAGAAGCCGCTGGAGAGGACGCGGAGACCACGGTAAAAAGCTTCATCCAAACCCACCTGAAGCTGCCGGAGGACACGGTGAAGAACATCGTCTTCGATAGGGTGCATCGCCTCGGCCCCATTCGGGCTACGGCCGGGAGACCACGTCCTATCGTGGCCAAATTCGGCCACTTCAAACAAAAGCAACATGTGAAAAGCCGCGGCAGGGAATTAAAAGGAACGGACTTCAGCGTGAACGATCAGTTCCCCAAAGAGATCCTGGAACGACGCAGGGTCCTCTTCCCAATTCGACGCGGCTTCATCCAGAAAGGCTCCCGCGCTGTCATCGCTGTGGACCGGCTGTACGTGGACGGACAGCTCCACCGCGACCCCAACATCACTCTGTGGCTGTATTAACTTCAGACCAGATAAGAATCCGCTACACCCTTTCCCTATCCACTCACACTAACTTGGATTAACATTTGTTTAACTTACCGGTATCAAATCGCATCTTAAGTGTGATTTCATAGCAGTATTAACACCGTCACTCTCCGTCAGTGATTTAATTGGAATGTTTACGTTTTCTTTTCACTCTTCTCGTTTTTTTTTGTTTTTTTTTCTTTTCTTCTCTCTTTTCCCCCTCTTGTTTTTATGCTGCTCACCCTCGTCCTTGGTTTCTTTCTTTATTTCTTTCACTGCTTCGATCACCTGCTTCCACACTCATCCACAAACAACATCATTTATTTCGACACTTACTTACTGCGCGATCACGCACAGTCATGCGCTCAACGGCAGCACATTTACATCAGTCAGACAGCGCACACAGACCTACAGGATACACACACTTAAGCCAAGCATACTCATATTAGTAAATATGCAAACACATAGTCAGACTCAGGGAGCATCTCGCCACACATTTTTTCTCTCTCTCCCTCTCCTTATTTATGAACAAGTGATGTATTCTCTCCACCTGTCTAAGCGACACACACAGAGTACACCCCTAGTTATGTACAGACATCTATGGGTGCACTAAGATTCGTTACATGGAATGTAAATGGAGCTGGCTCCAAAGAAAAGAGGTTAAAAATATTTAACCAACTCAAAAAACTACAGGCAGATGTTGTCCTTTTACAAGAGACCCACAGACCTGTTAGAGGTTCGAATGAACTTAAAACACCTGAGTTTCCTAATGTGTTCTCAGCTTGTTATAATTCTAGACAAAGGGGAGTAGCAATTTTAATCCATAAAAAAATTAATTTCACAGTACTCGATACAGTTATAGATCCAGAGGGCAGATTCTTAATCATTAAACTATCTATACTTGATAAAAAGCTATGTATTGTAAGTGTATATAGTCCAAATGTTGATGATCCCTCATTCTTTCACGGTTTTTTCAGTGCACTCTCTGAACACTTAGATGGCACACTTGTGCTTGGAGGCGACCTCAGCCTTGGACTGAATGAAGAAATGGATAGGCTCAATACAGCAGGAACTCAGCGTAATTGGCAGTCCACAAATATAATCAAACAGTATATGAGCGACTTTGGTCTTTGCGATGCATGGCGCTCCCTTCACCCCACCAGTAAGGAATATACTTTTTTTTCACATGTTCATCACTCCTACTCTCGTCTAGATTATTTTTTGGTCAGCAGCTCACTGCTGAGTGACATTTCAGACACTGAGATTCACCCTATAGCTGTCAGCGATCATGCTCCTGTATCTTTAACACTAATGCACAAGAATAATACTATGCCAAGTAAAAACTGGAGATTTAATACATCACTGCTTAAAGATGAAGACTTTATTAAATATTTTAAAAAAGAGTGGACTTCATATTTAGACTTTAATGACACTCCCGGAACATCAGCTTCTGTTTTATGGGAAGCAGGGAAAGCTGTGATGAGAGGTAAAATAATTTCTTTCTCATCACATAAAAAGAAAAAAGAAAACAAAAATATTCAGGAATTGGAAAAAAACATCAAATCACTAGAAGAAGCCTATGCGTCCCACCAAGATCAGGAAACATTGAACAAAATACGCAAAACAAAACTAGAATTAAATGAGATAATTGATAGAAAAACAAAATTCTTAGTACAAAGACTACGCTTACAAAATTATGAACATAGTAATAAATCCGGTCAATTTCTAGCAAACCAGCTAAAAATAAATAAAGAAAAAACAACTATATGTGCTGTTCAAGATTCATCTGGGAACACAATATATGAACCGAAACAAATAAACAACATTTTCAGGGATTTCTATAAAACGTTGTATTCACCACAAATAAACCCATCTAAAAAGGAAATTGATCAATTTTTAGACAACATAACTCTCCCAAAATTATTAGAAGCTCAAGCAATGGCACTGGATTCGCCACTGACATCAGGTGAACTCCAGGAAGCCCTGATAAGTATGTCCAATAATAAGGCTCCAGGTCCAGACGGCTTTCCTGCAGAATTCTACAAAGAATTCTGGACGATTCTAGCACCAGTTTTTTACAGAACGTTGTTAGAAATCAAAGAAAAGGGCAGACTTCCATCAAATATGAATTCTGCAAACATTAATCTCCTGCTAAAACCAGGCAAAGACCCTGTATATCCCTCAAGCTATCGTCCAATATCCCTTATTAATGTAGACCTCAAAATAATCTGCAAAGCTCTCTCGAAGAGACTAGAGAAAATAACCCCCCTCTTAATTCATCCTGACCAAACTGGTTTCATAAAAGGTAGGCACTCATCAACAAATACACGTAGATTACTTAATTTGATAGACTATTCATACAGTAAAAACCTTGAAACTACAATATTTTCCTTAGATGCAGAAAAAGCGTTTGACAGAGTTAACTGGAAATTTCTATTTGCAACTTTACACAAATTTGGTTTTGGATCTTCTTTCATCAACTGGTTAAAAATATTATATAATTCCCCAACAGCTTGTGTCAGAACAAATGACCAGACATCCTCCAGCTTATGTCTCCTGAGGGGCACCAGGCAGGGATGCCCACTCTCCCCTTCACTGTTTGCAATTTTTATCGAACCACTAGCAGCAGCAATTAGACAGAATTCAGCAATTAAGGGCATAAAATGCAAGAACGTGGAACATAAAATCAGCCTTTATGCTGATGATGTGTTACTCTTTCTCCAAAATTCACAAACCAATATCTCTGGGGTGATTGAATTGATAAACTCTTTTGCAAGAATATCAGATTACTCAATTAACTGGTCAAAATCTACAGTCCTTCCTATTAATTGCTGCTTCCATAATTCCTCTTCTACTCCACTGCAATCGGGAAATATAAAATATTTAGGTATTAATATTTCTCCCAAGCTTGCAGATCTAACTAAATTAAACCATACCCCACTTTTAAAGAAAGTAGAAGGTGATCTGGCTAGATGGAAATGTCTACCCATATCACTCATGGGAAGGGTTGCTGCTATAAAAATGATGGTATTACCAAAAATAAATTATTTATTCTCAATGATCCCAACTAAACCGCCGCAAGATTGGTTCAGATCTCTAGATTCATATATGTCCAAATTCCTTTGGAAAAATAAGCCCCCACGTATAAGCTTAAAAACACTACAAAAGACCAAGGATAAAGGAGGATTAGAACTACCTAACTTTCAGCACTACTTCTTAGCCAACAGGCTTCAGTTTATCTCAGGATGGCTAAAACATACCCTTTTAGATGAACCTTGGCTAGATGTAGAACAAGCACTTTGCAATAATCTAGAGATTTCAGATCTACCATTTATCAGCTCAAATATCCAACGACATGAATGCTTCAAAAGCATCAACATCAGCTCTTCTCTGACAGCATGGTGGGAGTTTCTGAAGCTGACAGAGTCTTCATTAATCCCATGCAAACGTACACCTATCTGGAACAACCCTGACATATTACAAAACAATAATATGATAAACTTTTCAGATTGGAATGGTAAAGGAATCAAATATGTAGAACATATACTAGAAGGAACAGAATTTATTTCATTTGACAGACTAGTTACACAATATGGGATCAACAAGAAAAGATTTTTAGAATATCAACAAATTAAATCCATAATAAAAAAGAAATTTAAACCGGGTCAAGTTGAACTACAAACACCACCAAGTGTGGTTCAATTTTTTACTCTTAAAACCCCCAAATTACTATCCAAAATATACAGAATGCTTTCTAAAACAGATGAATCAATATCACTTCCTATTGCAAAATGGGAAGCGGATTTATCAGTTAACTTAGACCAAAACTTCTGGTCTCAGATTTGCTTAAAAACCTTTCATCTAATCAAAAATCCCAGTCTTCAATTAATTCAATACAAAATACTACATAGAGTGCACTATACAGGTCATTGGATGTTCAAGATGGGCTTTGCATCTACCAACAACTGCTCACACTGCCAAACCAATTCACCGGACAATTATATCCATGCTCTTTGGTTCTGTCCACCAGTTCAGAAGTTTTGGCGCGAGATATGTGAAGACTTATCAAAGTGTCTGAAATGTAACATTCCAACTTCCCCCTTAGTGTGTTTGTTGGGCAGCTTAGATAATGTCACTTCAGAAAAGAATATAGCCCATATGGTTTTCACTGCCCTATGCATAGCCAAGAAAACAGTCCTCATGAACTGGAAAAATAAAAACAATCTTAATTCTAACCAATATAGAAATCATCTATTAGATTACATTAGTCTTGATACAGCCTCTGCCACCACATCAGATCAATCGCTCTGGGCTCCTCTGATCAGCTCCATCACCTAGTGGGGGTGGGGGGTCATATTTTGGTCTCACCTTCACTGTTGTGATTGGTGTGGGGGTAGGGTCAGGCTTAGGGCGTCGGGGGGTTCCCCGGGAGCATCTTCCTTGGGGGGCTCAACCCGGGGTAGCGGTCATGGCCAATTAGGGGCTCTGTTGGCTCTTAGGTGACGGTTTCCTCGTGGCTACGTGCAGCGGGGCTAGGGGAGGGTCTGTGCTGACGGACGGGGGTTACTGACCTGGTAGCCTGGCTGCCCCTGGGTGGGTCCGGGACGGGCGTGAGGTTCTGGGGGCGCTCCGGCTCTGGCCTGGGGCCCTGGCCGGGCCTCGGGGGCCTGGGTCCTGGTTGGTGTGCCGGTGCGCCGAGCCACCTGGGGGGCTCTTCAACTGGTGGGGGGGGGGGGGGGGGGGGGGGTTGTCACATCTTGCAGGAGCTTTCCTCTCTCAGGAACTCTCTCTGCAAGAGGGGGAGATACAGGAGAGGTGGAGGAAGATCTCAGCCTGGGCGTCTATTGTCTTATGTAGTCTGGAAGATGAGTGGATGATGGGGTGGGTGCAGTTTTCTCTGTGGTGGGGTTGGGTGGACTGCCCCGGGCTCTGTGGGGCCGGGCGGCGCCGCTGCACTGGGCCCCGGTTCGGATGGGCCTGGGCCCCCCTTCCCTGGCGGGTCGCGGAGTATGGGGGTGCCTACTGGGGTCAGCGGGGGAGCTGGCCCCAGGGAGGGGTCACTTGCCCCTCCCTTCCTTCCCTCCCCATCTCCAGCTGCCTCCCTCTTCCCGCTCCACCACAACCACCCACACATGCAGGGCCTTGGAGTAGGGGTGTGTCACCAGGGTGCAGAGGAGGTAACCCCCCCCTCTGTCCCCTTCTGGCTGCCTCTGCCTCAATTTTATCCCGCAACTTAGACATTCACATTACTCACACTCTCATTACACATACATATAGGATCTTGGGGGTGGGCACGCTACACGGAATCCCAATTACCATCAGGGTGTACACCTCACCCCTGGCGTCGTTGCCCACCTCTCAATTTTAAATACACTTAGACATTGAGGGCTAGCAGGAGGGACTATGCGCTTACCTGCTGCTCTCTGGCAGGTAGCTCCATGCCCTCCTGGGTTTTAAATGCACCTTAGAACACACATACATCAACACTACATTGAGCGGGTGGAGGGAGGTTAGGAGTCTTCTCTCACCCTCGTTCTCTGCGGTCTGCTGGAGCAGGGGGGCTAGGAGGAGGAGTTGGCCGTCCGACTGGGGTCCGGAATGTGGGGCCTCCCTGCTGCTGCGGAGTCGGGGCGGTCTGCTTCTCCCCACCGCAGGGAAAAAGGGTAACACAACCTGGGTCTGGGTGCAGTTCCCCCCTCCAGGGGCAAGGGTACCTAGACCCGGTTTGTAGAGTACGCTTGGGGAGTGTGATTGTGTGTACAGCGTCTCTTTATGTCTGTCTCCACGTTGGTTAAGTGTGGAGTAAGTGCATATGAGAGCATGAGGGTGGGAATGGATGTTTGTATCTGTGTGTGCCTGTATGTCTGTGTCCATATGTCAGGTTGGGTATCAGACGCCACCTCTCTGAGGACAGCTCAGGCCCTCCAAGGTTTGGAGGCCTATCTCCCCCCACCACTTCCCCTGCCGGGGGCGGACTCCCTCAGACATCGGTGCGTTGGTGGTTCTTTGTGTCCGGGGGTGGGCGTCCGGGTACACACCGGCTCACTCCTTGGCGGCTGCTTATCGGGGCCTGGAGCCTGGGGCTCGCTTGGGCCACTTCGGAGGTGGGGTGCCCCCGGCCTCTCGGCCTGGGGCTCGGTCGCTCAGGCACAGCTGGCTGCCGGCGGAGCTCACGGGCACGTCGCTGCAACCCCCCCTGGCTTCTGCTCCGTGGCTGCTGGGTGACCCCTCATCTGGGACTCTCCTCAGCTCTTTCTGGGACAGTGGCACGGCTGCCCCTCTGTTGGTCTTCCTTGGTCTCTTGTGTTCTGGGGGCCTCTGGATGTCTGGAGTTTTGATCTCCTCCATACCTGCTTCATGCCCTGGAGGACGGGGCAGTGGCCCCCCACACCCTCTAGCAGATCATTACATGAGGGAACCTTTTAAGAAAACAAGCGCGTCCATGCTCACAGGTGTACACACGGGTGATCACACACACAAACTACACCCTTTTTGGCTCCTACCTCAATGCACACTGTGCTGTCGATCTTACGTGCTGCACAATAATGTTTAATATTTAGTATTTACTGTTATATTCACATAGATCATCGTGATGTTGTTTATTATGTTGCTCTGTTTCTTCTGCTTGTTTTCTTTTTTCTTTCTCAACAGGTGATCCAGGTGATCGATACATGTATTTTTTTTTTTTTTTTTTTGCTTATTCTGTTGGTTTTTGTTTTTTGCCCTTCTCCCCCGTCCCTCTTCTCAACTGTTTTTCTTCCCCTCTTTCTTTCTCCCTTTTCTTTCCCCCAGTCAAGTCTGTCCCGTATTCAGCAAGTGAAAATAAAATAAAGAATAAAAGGTGAATCAAATGGACCATTACGGCAAAGCTGGGATGGTCAATTTGGTAAAGAAAATCCGTTGGGCATCTTTCTTCGCCTTTAGACAATAATTCTGATGGCAAAAGAGCCAAACGGGACAGGCAAAAGAAAAAAGAAAAAAAAAAAAGGAAAGTTTGAAGCCTAATCTTAAAAGTAGAGATAGTGTCTGTCTCCCAAATCCAAACTGGAAGCTGGTTCCACAGAAGAGGGGCCTGAAAACTGAAGGCTCTGCCTCCCATTCTACTTTTAAATACTCTAGGAACAACAAGTAGGCCTGCAGAGCGAGAGCGAAGTGCTCTAATAGGGTGATATGGTACTACAAGGTCATTAAGATAAGATGGGGCCTGATTATTTAAGACCTTGTATGTGAGGAGCAGGATTTTGAATTCTGGATTTAACAGGAAGCCAATGAAGGGAAGCCAAAACAGGAGAAATATGCTCTCTCTTTCTAGTCCCTGTCAGGACTCTTGCTGCAGCATTTTGGATTAACTGAAGGCTTTTCAGTGAGTTTTTTGGACATCCTGATAATAATACTTGCCTACATGAACCACCAAGTCATCATCCAATTTCACCTGTGATCTTGTATCACCATTACTCTCTGAGCTTTGTGTTGGTTCTTCTGTCACCTGATAAATAGGACATACATGACAATAAGAATAAAATGTGTAGCTGCTTTAGTGTTTCTGTCAGTTTGTGCAGATCTTGACTCATCAGTAATGTTTGTAGGCTGAGTGCATTTTTAAAACAATTTGTGCAAACTGCACTACAAGGTGGAATATTTGCAAAATCATGACTACCTCATGATATTTTGCCTCAAAAATTAACCCTATGAATATGTCAGTACCATTAGGATAAAATTATTGTGTCACCAACATTTTAACGTTAGACATATAATTTTAACAGCTTCTATAAACTAATATCCTGGCTTGCTCGAGGCTGCCGTTTTCTCTGACAGTTTCATGTATGTAAAATGTCCACTCTTGAGTCTCTCACCCCCCACTACCCACCGAGATGCCCGCATGAACAACTCCATTGCCATGATAAATGCCAGAGGGGAAATCGTGCAGCCTGCCATAACTCCATTGCCCAGGTGCTGCTAGGCTGTGGTGGTGTTCTCAGCTGTCACACAAAACTGTAAATCCTTAAAGTAGGTCTTGACCAGTCCTGTGATGTGGTTTGGTACGCTGAAATAGTTGAAGGCCATCCACAAGATCTTGTGCGAAACTGATCCAAAGGCATTGGCAAGGTCTAAAAAGACCACGTGAAGGTCTCTTTGTTCTTTCTTGGCAGTTTGAATCTGGTGCCAGATGAAGCTGGCGTGCTTCAGACAACCCGAGAAGCCCCGGATGCCGGCCTTCTGCACTGATGTGTCAATATAGTTGTTTCTTTGCAGGAAAGTAGATAGTCTTTGGGCCAAGACACAGAAAAAGATCTTTCCCTCTACGTTCAGCAGGCTGATCTAGCGAAACTGGCTGATGGATGAGGAGTTCTTCTCCTCAGGGATCAGAATACCTCATGCTCTTCGCCAAACCTTTAGAATCACTCCTTTCTGCCACGCTACCTTCATCAGCTTCCACAGGTATTAAATCTAGAGGTGCTATTAACTAGAGATGGACCGATCCGATATTACGTATCGGTATCGGTCCGATACTGACCCAAATTACTGGATCGGATATCGGCGAGAAATAAAAAATGTAATCCGATCCATTAAATATCAAAAAAGCACCTCACAAAACTTGCGACACGGCATAACTCGGCTCATAACCGTAGCAGTTGCAGCAGTATGCATCATGTTATAGAGCGGCTGTGTGTATTTGTAGAGTTGGTACCAAACCAGCATTTCATCAGTTTTCCCAGAGAGAAGTAAAGCAAGTGTGTAAGTTCATCTCTGAATGTTTGTAAAGCATTCCCACGTTAAGCTTAACAACCAATATATGGAGTGACTGCCTCTCTCTCCCTCCCTATCCTGCTGCTAATTCAATCGTGAAACTGCTTAATGATCAGCTGATCGGCTTTTCTGTCGTGAGTCTCTCTCTTCTTTGTTTTTGGCCCATTTCTCACCAGAAAGAGGAAACCAGCGGCTGAACAACAGCAGCACTATTAAGCTTGATATGCTGTTGGAATTTATTTAATATTACTTTCTACACCAGGATCTTTTTCTACGTAGCTGACGGCTGTAACTGTGCAGGGACGGATCTAGCAAAGTTTAGCCAGGGGGGCCGATAGGGCATGAACAGGAACCAGCACTGGCCCTGGTGTCTTGTAGGATTCCTCAGCCAGCAGAACAAGACATTGGTGAAAACAGCCAAAAGCAATGTCGTTAATGTGCCCTCATTAATGGGTAGCTGCTTTGGGTCTTTTAATACACCCCTTCTCTGGATCAAAAGCAGTTCAATGACATGAAAATGAAAGGCTTACAGCACCAGGTATTCCCAGGCAGTCTCCCATCCAAGTACTAACCAATCCCAGCCCTGCTTAGCTTTCGAGATCAGACGAGGTCAGGCGTGCTCAGGGTGGTATGGCCGTAAGCTGCTGCCCACAGCACAATGTGTCAATTTATGGAATCAAGTGATGAGGTGGCCAGTACCTGAAGTCACGAACACAATCCTATAACACTACCTGCATGCTTGCCTAATACCCTAACCCAAAGACTCAGTTTAGCATTTATCCAGCAGCACAGGCCCTGGATTTTTGAAGATGGCCTAAGGAACCAGCACAGGGCCTGGTGTGGTGTAGTTAGCCTCGGCCAGCAGCACTGGCCCTGGTGTGTTGTAGGTGGCCTCAGTCAGCAGCACTGGCCCTGGTGTGTTGTAGGTGGCCTCAACCAGCAGAACAAGACATTGGTGAAAACAGCCAAAAGCAATGTCGTTAATGTGCCCTCATTAATGGGCAGCTGCTTTGGGTCTTTTAATACACCCCTTCTCTGGATCAAAAGCAGTTCAATGACATGAAAATGAAAGGCTTACAGCACCAGGTATTCCCCCATCCAAGTGCTAACCAAGCACAGCCCTGCTTAGCTTCCGAGATATTAGCTAAATATTTAGTTTCCCGTAATATTTACATTTAACATTTAGATTTATATATAATATTTACATTTAACATTTAGATTTAAATATAATATTTACATTTAACAATTAGATTTATATATAATATTTACATTTAACATTTAGATTTAAATATAATATTTACATTTAACATTTAAATATAATATTTACATTTAACATTTAGATTTATATATAATATTTACATTTAACATTTAGATTTAAATATAATATTTACATTTAACATTTAAATATAATATTTACATTTAACATTTAAATATAATATTTACATTTAACATTTAGATTTAAATATAATATTTACATTTAACATTTAACATTTAAATATAATATTTACATTTAACATTTAAATATAATATTTACATTTAACATTTAGATTTATATATAATATTTACATTTAACATTTAGATTTAAATATAATATTTACATTTAACATTTAACATTTAAATATAATATTTACATTTAACATTTAGATTTATATATAATATTTACATTTAACATTTACATTTAAATATAATATTTACATTTAACATTTAACATTTAAATATAATATTTACATTTAACATTTAGCATTTAGATTCAACATTTAAAATTCTGTTTTAAATATAAAAAAAATATTTTACTAAATGTTGTAAAAAATGACTCGAAAAAACATGTTTTTGTAAGATTTAGAGCTAAATGTGGAAAAATGTTGCCGTTAATTTCAGCATGTTTCAGTTTACAAACGGCGCCCCATACATAGGCTGTATCCCAATTCAGATCGTCCACAGCCTTAAAGTACGCAGCCTTAACGGTCCACAAGGGCTGCGTACTCAAAGACCACTAAGGCCGGAAGTGCGAAGCTTCTGAAATGGGACGGTCTAGCCTCCGTTGCGCTGCCCAGGTTGCCTAGCAACCATGATACTAACAGCTAACATTTCGTACAGCATTGACAGGAATGAAGGAGAAAATCTTTTGTTCATTTGTTTGTTTGTTTCTACATGAGCTTTGATCATTTTCTGTAAGATTAAGCTCAGCTATTGAACAGCGTATATTTTAAAGTAAAGGCTTTAAAACCAAGTTAGTACAAACGTCACTAATGTCATATAACTTTCCCGACATGTGGCCAACAGTAATGTTTTAATATTCTTCGTTATTAAACATTTACACATAAATAAGTGACATGATATTCAGTACTTACTTAAAGTTTACTCTTCGGGCGCCCCTCATCCGCCGGTAATATGCATTCTGGGATATGTTGGGCCACGAAGTCTACACCGCCACATCCTTAAAATTCAGGGAAATGAAGGACGCATTTGAGGGCCGGATTTCGAGCAGCCTTCGAAGTGGGACAGCCTTCGTCGCGTCGCTGTGACGTAATTGGCCTTAAAATGCAGCCTTTAAGGCTGCAGACCCTGAATTGGGATACAGCCATAGCCTGACATATGAAACAGGAAAAGACGGCCGTGTAATCCCTTTATTTCCCTTGAGAGAGAAATGGATCTGAAACCACAGAAACCAGAGTGTTTGCAGACACACAGATAATGAAGACATGCTGCTCGGAAATGTTAGATACAGATAAAAATGGAGTGTGTGTGTGTGTGTCTAACTGCCTCAGTAATTATGGACCTTATAGTCCTTACAAACACTGTTTCACTAACTTCAGTAAACATTTTACATACATATGTCACTGCTGTATAATTTACAGCAAACGCAGCGGTGCACGAGCCACTGCAGTGGAGCTCACGTACAGCTTTGTGGGCTCAAAATGTGGTTATAAATATTTTGTACTTGTACTTTTGTATGTGTAAAAAGAATTTGTGTGTGTGTGTAAAAAAGATTTGTATGTGGACTTAGCCAAAAAAAACGTGTGAATCTCTGCAAGTTACAAGTACGAATTTTGACCCTATTTTTCTTCCTTTCATCTGATTGGTCAATGTCATGTCAATCACAAATGTAACAATCCAATCAGAGAACAGATGGGTTTGGCTGTCGGAGGGGAGCTTTTTTGAACTGCGGGTTCTTACTCTATAATATTACTTACTCTAATATTACTAATAATAATTATTAGTAATATTAATTATTAATTATCTAATAATATACTAATCTAATATTACTTACACCACACTTTACAGTTATTTATTTGTAAAAAATGTTTGGAATCATGTATGATTTTTGTTCCACTTCTCACATGTTTACCACTTTGTGTTGGTCTTTCACGTGGAATTCCAATAAAATTGATTCATGTTTGCGGCTGTAATGTGACAAAATGTGGAAAAGTTTAAGGGGGCCGAACACTTTTGCAAGCCACTGTAAGGAGCTTGGAAAGAAAAGCATCTGGCATCAGGACATCCAGATGTTTTTCTTCTCTACAAAGGTGTATTAAAAAAAAGAACAGCAAATTATAATATTACAGCGGATGTGTGACCTTAAAGTTTTCTGGCTGAAAAAAGGTCACTGATCAAACTGATTCTTGCTCACAAAAAACATTTTAATCAGATTCTCTGCAGGAACATTTGAAAACATTTCCTCCTAACTTCTCAGTATTCACTTATCAGCATTCAGTCAAACGTTCATTTACGGGTGTAGTTAAAAAACTGCTAATAACTGACTTTCCACAGCAGTTGTTTGGTCGGACACAGTAAGAGATGTAATCTGTTACTCTTCGTGTGAGAAAGAAGGTGTCTCTGAGATGTACTAATAGTGTGTTAGTTCCAAATAGTAAATTAGTGAATGTATTTCATGGCAGTTTGATTATTCTGGGACAAACAGTGCAGTCTTCCTCAAAGCATCACTGTGAATATAATCATATAATGTTAAAAATATAATAACAGTCTTTTTATTATTGGTCAATGAAATAAATAAATCCTCTTTATTATCAGAGTGAAAACAGACTTCCACAAACGAACGTCAACTGATGACTCCATAAATATTCAGCCCTTCAAAGGTGACTGACCTACTTCAACAGCCAAAATCACATATTTCTGGAAGGTCCACTCACTGGTTATTCAGCATGCCAGGCTACAGTTACACCATGCAGACAAAAGAGCACTCGGCGCAAGTTAAAGGAAAGTTTATTCAAAAGTAGAAGTCTGGGAATGGAGACAGAGGAGTTCACTTAAATCTGTCATTATGAAACGGAAGCAATCAAATCTGCCTAAATCTGACACTCAAAGGTAAACTGGATACCTGGCTGACCATCACGTTCACGACCAGGTGAGGACGGATCAAAGATCAGGAGTCGATTTCAGGCTTGGGCTCGCTTTCATCATATTAGTCCAATCCAATCCAACTTTATTTATAGAGTACGTTAAAACCAACATGGTTGAACAAAGTGCTTTCCATCACAAAAACTGAGATAAAAGTAAAAAAAAACATAAACAGACAAAGAAAGTGAAATAACAATAAAATAAATACACAAATGAAAAAAAGATTTAAAAATTAAATCCTTAAATATCTTAAATATTAAAACTAGTGCTGTCAGCGTTAATCTCGTTAAAATGACGTTAACGCCACGCGGCAAATCTCCGTTAGTGAATTAACACAGATCGCGTGGTTGTTTGCTGACAACAGAAAAAAGTTGCATCTAACAACACGTTCTTTTCTTACTGATGCTCATTAGTGAAACACAAAGACATTAGACTAGTGATGGTAAATTTGATTCTTTTTACTGAATCGAGTTTTAATGAGTCACTCACCAAAGTGAATCGTTTTTTTGAGTCATTTGTTTCACTGAGTCAGTTGACCAGAGAGTGTAAAAAATGTACATTTTCACTCAAACTTAATTTGTTTCTCTTTTCATGTGAATCCTACTGCTCAGATGAATGATTCAAAAAAAAAAAAACAACTATTTTATAGAGCAAAAATAGAGCAAAAACATTTCTAAAATTCAGCAATTTCCTATCAAAATTGCTTAATAAACATTTATTTTGTTTATCTTTATTTTATTAGTATTTTCCTTAAATGCGTTAAATATATATTTAATATAAATATATACTTTCTCATCTAAATGTCCACTGAAATGTGAGCCAGGGGGCGGTAATGCGCCTTAACATTGGTTGCAAACCAAGAAGAAGAAGAAGCTGTGAGCCAGGAGGGAGGGGGTGAGTGATTCGTTCGCTCTATGATTCAGCACAGGAAGGGAGGGGGTGAGTAGCTCAAATGTGCTGTTAGCATGTTAGCAGAGCGATGCTACTGTGAACTAGGGTTGCCAACCGTCCCTTAAAAAACGGAATCGTCCCGTATTGAGCTGAAAAGGGACGCACTTTGTTCCGTAATACAGTGAGAATCAAAAGTAGTCTATAAGTTTTAATGTAATTAACGCTTTGTTTGAAAACATAATTCCCAGCCCCGCTCCTGCTTTGTGACCAATGAGCTGACAGCACACTTATGATAATTCAGATTACCGCTCATCTCATTGGTTGAGGAAAGGTCGCTTGCGGAGAAAATACCGGAAGACAACAGATGACCACAACAAAAAGCATGGCCAACAGGGAAACAAACGCCGACACTGCGGTGCAAGTCTCAGACGACAGTACACCTGAAGCTGGGCAAACACTGTGCGATTTTCAAACTGCACGATTGGCTCGCAGGGGTTATAAGTTCGTAGGTCACGATGCAGGTCTCACACTATACCGCCCGATGCTCTGATGCGACCTGAGTCACACTGTGCGTCCATAAAATGAAGGTTATAACAGAAAATCTGTCGCTCGCTCTCCCTCTCTGTCTCTCACTCACACAGACACACACCACCATCAACTTTGCTAAATTGCTAATGAAAAACATGATCAGCTGTGATTGAGCAGCGATGTAAATCCAACTATTTTCACGGTTGTTGTGGTCGTGATAATTTGGTGATGCCACATCGAAAAGGCTCGGATGAGCTTTCCAAAGTTCTACAAGTTGTGCCTCCATCGCTTGTGTCCAGATCACACGCTGCACAGCCGTGCTGCTCCGTCTTTTTCACCGACGTTTACGTGTTTGCGCGTGAGCAGTGTGAGCGGCTGCGGTGACATCCTCACGAGCGATTGATGATCGTGAGGTGTTAATCGCTTCTCGTTACCCCACGTATTAGTGATGTGCGATACCACTGATTTCCTTTCTGATCCGATACCAAGTAATATTCAGGGTGGTATCGACGATACTGATCCGATACTGATACTTTTACAAATCTTGTTTTATTTATTGTATCTCAAATTATAGCATCATAATGATTACAGGACATTACTTGTTCTTATCACTTAATAGTGCAGAGTTCATCATAGAGAAATAAAAAAACTGAAGTTGTGCTATTTGAACACGTTGCCTGCAGCACTAAAGGACTCTGTGAGAGACGTCTGTCTCGCCCTAGCAGCACCTGTCCCTGTCCTCCCCTTCAGTTCACCTCAACATACGCTCGTCATATTCTGTGATATGATTTACTCTGAGGTGTTTGACAGGGTTAGTGATGTTGCCACAACCATACATGCCAAACCTCCCGATTTTTCCGGGAGAATACCGAATTTCAGTGCCCCTCCCAAAAATCTCCCGGAGCCACCATTCTCCCGAATTTCTCCCGATTTTCCAACTGTGACGTACTACCCGGCTTTC
Source organism: Neolamprologus brichardi (assembly GCF_056152115.1). Lineage (NCBI taxonomy): Eukaryota > Metazoa > Chordata > Actinopteri > Cichliformes > Cichlidae > Neolamprologus > Neolamprologus brichardi. Next base: position 40,719,279 of record NC_142117.1, on the reverse strand, counting down.
TTTAGACCAAGAAGGCCGGGTCCTCAGGTAGAAGCAGCCTCTGAATTTGGACACCCCCGCTGTTTCCAGGCCGGCCAATAATAACGATGACATTTAATGTATTTTATCCGATAAATAAACATTGTAAAATGTATTTATCCCCCCCACCCCCACCCTAACAGCCCTTTTGAATACCTCCCTAATTCTGAGGTCTCAAGGTTGGCAAGTATGGCCACAACACCTCACTCTTGGAGCACTTTTTTGCCACATGTATGGCAAACCACGTCTCAGCTGTTTGTGGAGGTAAAATACGTCCGCACATGACTCCGATTACGCTCAGCCATTGTTGTGAGTGCGCACGCCAAGAGGCTGCGAGACATTTATACAGCCGTATTTCGCACATAATTATGAAAGGCGGAAGAGGGAGTAGTTCCTTGGAATGTAGACAATCCGAATGTTATAGTTTCTTTCCACTGTGTTCCTGTTAGTGATAAACTACAAATTTACTCTAAATTACTAAAATATCGATATTTTAATGTGAGAATCGATTCTAGAACATCAATGATTGGTATTGGAGGAATCGATGTTTCAGGATCGATCTGCACATCACTACCACGTATACTACACGATGCACGATGAAGGCCAAAATCGGGCCGATCACCAAATTGGTCGCACGACTCAAAAATCGGCTCAAAATGGGCCAAAAATCGCACAGTGTGAGCCCAGCATTAGACCAGCAATGTTTGTTCCTCTCAGAGAAAGAAAAAAGGCTGCAAAAGAACAGGGAGGAATGGCAAAAGGAAAACACCTATAAAGCGCACTGCACTGTGTGCCGGCGCACTTTTTCCATAGGCGTGCTTCTAATGGTGGGCACATGAAGAACATGAGGGGCGTGAAAGCTCGGGGAACCCTTAACCAATTTTTGTCCACCAGGCCACGGCAGAAGCAGATATGTATGTAAACACTGGTTTGTTTTTAAACCCTCTGGTTAAGGTTAAAATGGGCATGTGCAGTGAATATCAGCGCTATGTGGCCAGAAGTGTGATAATATAATTTATTTTGTGTAATAAACAACTGCAAGGATATATTGCAACAAATAGATGAGTAATACATAAAAGTAATACATAGCTGAATAATGATGATGAGTTATGATGCGTAATCATGGGAACAAGTGGGTTTACAAACAGGAGCAAAAGCTGAAATAATGCCTCTGCTGAAGCCAATTGCACTAAATGCACTAAATGTGCACTGTTACAAGAATATTTTTCTTTCTATTGTTTTCTATTAATTTATATAATTTTAAGTTAAGCAGGACAGAGTTCTTTTAAAGAAAGATTTACTTTTATTCTCAAAAGTTAAGCATGACAGGCTTCTGTTTAAGAAAGAGACGTGTTTTATTGTGTTAATGTTGTCATTTTGAGCTAAAAATAAATGCCTAAATGATTTTTGTTTCCCATGTCTTGATATCACAAAGAATACGCATCTACTTAAATCAAATTCAAGTCAAATGGTTAAAAAAATAATTTCACACACAAAAAAAGAGCTAAAAAATTCACCACACTGGGAAGGGTGAAGACAACTGGGTCGCCCGGCCTTGGCCACGAGGTGTCCCTTATTTATTTCTCAGGGAGTTGGCAACCCTACTGTGAACCGAGGAGCTATTTTCTTGATGTGAGCTTCTACTCAGGGTTTTTTCTTCCAGTTCAGAGCAGAAATGTTTTTGTTAAGATACTGGATGTTGTGTTTTTCTCCACAATTTTAATTATAAGCTAGATACATTGCTGCTAACAGCAACAGGGATGAGTCAGTGAGTCAGTTGGACTTGTGAATCATGATTCATGAGTCAGTAAAGTGATTCTCGAGTATTGAACGATTCGTTCATGATTCGCGCATCACTGCATTAGACAAAAATGAAACTTTAGACCCTCTCTTCCCCCCCAACAGAAGTCAAAGGGATCTTCCAGGAATAGTGACACTATTTTCTGGAGAAGTGATTGGTCAGTACGTCGTGATTTCATACCTGCTGATCTCTAATCTGGAACCTAAACGGCACCAGCAGAGTCAAAGACACTTAACAGCTAAATTGAATCAAGCATAAAAACATTTTAGGCATCAAGACAAGTCATATTATCTGTGAATTTCCCTTTTTGTGATTGGTCAGATGCTGCCAACACCTCCCTTTCCTTGTGAAGGTGCATGAGAAACCCTGGATTAACTTTGCTAACCAGCGGTTATCCTGATCACGATTGTTAGTGTAAGTGAATCCAGATGATGGAAAGAAAACCTGGGCATGCTGAAATCACTTCGTAGTATATGCCCCAGGGTTCAAAGGCCATCCAGTCGCACCATAACAAGAACATGGGAACACTAATGTTGTTTCTCCTTTTACAGTCATAATCTGCATTCATGGATGTTAAAAATGATTTTGTTAGAAATGTATTTTGAAACAGAAGAGGTATTTCAGTTAAGATAACACAGAACTACTTCAGTGACAGTGGACGAGATCTTTCCACTGCTGTGCAGTCCAGATGTGCAGCTCACAGACTGATGGCAACCTCTCAGAAAACACGAGTTACAGTAGTAGTGATAAACAGTGAGACAAAGATCCTCTGCTGAAGCAGAAAAGGTTTTATATATTTCCTATGTAACCTGCAGGGGTGATTCTCAAGTCTGTTGGAGCCCAGGCAAAAAGGGACAGGGACACCTGACAGCCCAGTGTGCCCAGCAGAGCTGACATGAGGGCTGTTTCAACTGAATCACACACTCTGCTTGCCAGAGGTGAGTGAGTGGAGTCATGTGGGGTCCCTTTAGGGAAGTCAGGTCCAGCGTACCGCCACTGCAGACTCTGCACATTATCGCTGCTGTAGTCTCAAATTTGTGCAAACAGTGCATTGTGGGTTGTGTTGCATCCGAATCTGCTGGCAGGCATCTTTTTCTCAATCCTGCCAAACTCCGCCCCTTTCATGTAAGCGTGCAGGGAAGACCCTGGGTTAGAGAACTGATAACAAACTCTGTGTGACAGTTTATCCTGATAACAAACGTTAGGGTAAGTGAATCCAGATGATGGAAAGATAGCCCGGGTCTGTTGATGAGTCTCCACTTAAACACTGACTTTGTTTGTGTTTCCTGGAGTCCCGTCAGTCCTGTAAACCAGCGTCCCCAACCTTTTTTGTGCCACGGACCGGTTTATGACCGACAATATTCTCAAGGACCGGCCTTTAAGGTGTCGAGGATAAATACAACAAAATAAAACCAGTACCGCTGCCAAAAAAAGAAGAGTTATTCAAAACACATGGGAAAAGACCCAGGGAAACAGAGTTAACGATAAAAAGATTTTAAAAAATAACGCTAAAAAATTCATAGTTTTTCATTAAAACATTTTAATTAATTAAAATAAAATATTCAAAAAAAAAATTTAAACTCTACCACCACCAAAAATCGAAAAATAAAAATAATAATAAATGATGATAACATGTATTTATTATGTTACTCTTTGTTTGATTTCTCTTCTGTTTTTTTTCTCCATACAGGTGATCCAGGTGTTTGTTTTTCTTTTTGTTTCTTCCCCCCTTTCTCATCATCTCTTCTGCCCTCTGTTTTTCTTTCTCTCCCTCTCTTTCTTTCATTCTTTCCTTCTCCCTGTCCTATCCCCCAGTCATGTCTGTCCCGTCTGTAACAACCGATAATAAAATAAAATAAATACACAATTATAATAAAGGTCAATCAAATGGACCAACATGGCATCTTTCTGCCTTCAGACAACAATTCTGATGGCTAAAGATCCAAATGGGACAGGCAAAAAAATAAATGAATAAATAAATGATGATAACCATGTGCAGCTTCTCTCGTCTTCCATTTTTCCATGATATGTTTCACTCTACATCAGACACGTGTTAAAGTGTGTTGGCTGCATATTAAGTTCAAAATGCTGATGAGCTCTGATCCAGTTGACTGATATACTCTGCTCTACATCCTGCACTGAAATATGAGGATTGTGTGTTTATTAAAATTTAAAATCATCATGGAGTCATTGACAGAAGAGCATCAACGTTCAGCCTGTTAAATTAGATTTAGATATTTTTATTTCAGAAATGATTCCTAACAAAAATGGAGAATATAAAAACACAATCAAAGCAGTAACGTCCATATTATGAAGTGTTTGCTGTATCAGACAATCATGTTTATTCACAACAATGAAAACAATATAGTGCAGATGAACATGGTGCTGTAATGAATCTGCTCTTAAACACAATAACAAAATACATTTTCCAAGAGAGATGATAATGATTCACATCAGAGTGAAGAACGAATACATTTACAACTGGTTTCTAACATTTATTATAGATCGAACTGATCACTGATAGAAACAGAAGAATATTCAAAATGATGCTCTGAGAGATACATGAATGAGATATGGATAAACATCAAATCACATAAAACAAAAAAGCACATAATCATTATAACTGAAATAAAATATGAGCAGAAATAAACAAGAATTAAGTCGAAAGATAGAAAAAGGCAAAATGTTTAAAATATATAATCATATAAGAGACTGAACCGTCCAGTCAGGTCACAGATTCATATCTACAATAATATTTTTGTTTGTTTTTGTTTTGATTTCTTCACTTCTATGTATTATTATTATTATTATTATTATTATTATTATTATTATTATTATTATTATAAGCATATTAAGTGTGTGTCTGAGCTGAAAGCTGCTCTCCTCTCCTGGTTTTCTGTCTCACACAGACCACAACAACACAAAGCATCACCTGCAGACTGCTGAGCAGTATCCACCTGACTCTGTAGAAGGTCGAGTAAACCCCAAAGGGCTCTCTGTAGATCAGAACAAATTTTTCTGCTGACACACACTCATACTCTAACTCTAAATTATAACCTGCACACACATACTCTCCTGCATCTTCCAGTGAGACATTAGAGATTATCAGGCTGCCATCGGAACAAGTGATTCTATTGTCACTGCAGAACTCTTCATCGAACACAATTTTACCTTCTGTTTGAATCAACTTAATGAACATAAAGTCCAAAGCACTATTTTTCCAATCATCAGAGCATCTCATAGTGACTTCGTCTCCCTCTGAGAAAACCTTTACTGCAGGTGGACCAAATTTAGGGCACACCACAAGCCTGTACGCATCTTTTACTGTTTCACCTGCACAGCTGTAGGTACCTGAATCATTTAACATTAGTGATGGAAGTACCAGCGAGAAGTTTCGACCAATTTCTTGAGCAGTTTTGTAGGGAATTACTTCCTTCATCCAAACCGGGGGCTGGTCATGAATGGGGTCCATGAAGGGACACTCCAGCACAGCTGTGTCTCCCTCTGAAGCATAACGTTCCTTTGTTTCTTTGGTCAAACGTACAGAGTAAGTGCTCACACACTGCTGTTGGTTCATCACCAGGCAGATGTAAGAGGTTTGTTGTTGATTGAAGACATGAAGAAGTGATGTGTTTGTCACCTCCAGGAAACTTTCTTGGACTTTATTCACCTTCAAAATTCTGTCTTTGAAAATACTCGGCCCGGCTTGTTGCCACTCCCCGTAATGTCTGATCCAACGCACCGTCAGATTCTCACCTGCTCCTTTACATTGTACGTCTACAGTGTCTTCAGGACTTGTGATAGATTCTTCCCACCTTACTGTCTTACACACAGTCAGGCTGATGTTTCTCTCATATGTCACGCTGCCCTGAGTCCAGCACACTTCTTGGTACAGTCCAGAGTCTGAGTGGGTCAGGTTGTTGAGAGTAAATGAAGGAGAACCATGAAATGTCTCAGGAAATGAGAGTCGTCCTGTCAGGTCTTCATGTACTGTGAAGTTTCTGTTCCAGGGGTCAGAGATGTTCCACAGGACCAGAGTATCTTCACCAACACGTCTGGAGGTGATGCAGGAGCTGTTTTGATCTGGGAGCTTGAACTGTAAAGACTCTCCTTCTTTTCTTATGGCGATAAATTCTTCTGCATGAATGTTGCTGATGAGAGTGAACAGCAGGGAGAAGCAGAGCTGTGCGACTGCAGCCATCCTGCTCAGAGGTCTCGTGGTGAGTGTCGTACAAGCACTGACACTGCTCGCTTCATGAGCTTCCTGTTTGTGGTTGGAGGAGGAACGCCACTTCTTTATCACATCATCAAGGAACACTTTGAAGCATTTGGCTCGATATCACGCCGTATATCTGCTTTCACTCTTCACAGGCCAAAGTGTGGACACGGTTTTTTTATACTTCGTTGCATGGGTCCAGGGGTATCAAACATGTGGCCTGGAGCACAGAACCGGCCAGTCACAGTGTCCAATCTGAACCATTACAAGTGAGATAATGTCAGCTTTACCACACAGCCATGAATATTATGAAAATGTAAAAGTCCTTTCTAAACTATTTAAAACTTTTTGAATAGTTTTTTAGTTTCAAAAACAACTAAAAAATGTTGTTTCTTATGTGATCCTTCATAAAACATCACATATTCTCCAACATAATTCAGGGTTTGGTTTGGTCTAAGTAAGCAGAGAAGTCCAGGCATCCAGTTTCCATGCAGATGTTTACATGAAGCTCATCATCTGATGATGAAACTTACTTTGTACCCAAGCAGCCCAACCAGAAATTGAAAGTGTACATGCATCAAGGGACGGAGCGCATCCCGTCAATAGGTCCAAAGTGCAATCGAGGCTAATCCCATGATCTTCTTATTTTCTTGTAGACCGAAGTTGAAAATCTGGCAGTATTTATTTTTGTGATTTTTTTTCCACTCTCAGCTGTCCTTCTCCTGTATTTGGGCCTGTTTGTTAATTTATTTCAATCATGTAAACAATATACAGGTACATTTAGCAAAGAAAATCTGAGAAAAACATACTATACAAAATAAAGTTAATACATTTCAATATTGCTTCTGTTCCAATTCAGTTACATGTTGAAAGGGAGAGGGAAGAAGTACACACTTATTTAATCCCACCCCTTTGCCATAAGTTATCAGTCAATATTTAGTCACTTACTGATATAATCTGTAATAAAAATAGTGAACAGATTTCTGATATAATATATACTATAATATCACATCATGAAGTTTTCTAAATAGCGACATTCACTTAATTTCAACATTTTCCCTTTTCTTTATAGCTCAAGAAGATCATATCTTTATAACTCTTTTTGAACTGTTTTATGTTTGGATATTGCTTCAATTTCATATTCAAACTGTTCCACAGCTTCACTCCATGCACAGAAACACAAAAGCTTTTTCCTGTTGTACGTACCTTCCCTGTTTTGAGTTACAAAAACCCCTTAAATTATAACTTACTCTGAATATAATCTGGCAGTTCCTTATTTTTTGCTTTGAATATAATTTGTGCTGTTTGGAATTTCACTAGATCAGCAAATTTCAATATTTCAGACTGCAAAAATAGTGCGTTTGTATGTTCCCTATAACCTGCATTGTGGATGATTCGAACTGCTTTTTTTGTTGAAGAGTAAAAAGTGAAAGTAATGTGGTTTAATAGTTGTTGCCCCAGACCTCTGCACAAAAGCTTAAGTATGGTGAAACCAGTGAACAGTAGAGAATATGAAGTGATGTCCCGTGTGATACCTGCTTTGCCTTGTTTAGTATTGCAATGCTTCGTGATACTTTGGAATGAATATATCTTACGTGAGCACTCCAGTTTTTCATCTATTATTACCCCCAGAAATTTATTTTCACTGACTCTTTCAATATCAACACCATTTAGTTTAATCTTAGCATTGTATTTAAAGTACTATTTCCAAATAACATCATTTTAGTTTTATTCAAATTTAATGATAATTTGTTTTTATCAAGCCAGAACTTCACTTTACTTATTTCATTAGTCATATCATCCAATAAATTCTGCAGATCATCACCAGAGCAGAAGATGTTTGTATCGTCAGCAAAGAGAACCATTTTTAATACTTTGGACACTTTACAGATGTTGTTAATGTTTAAGTTGAAGAATTTTGGGCCCAAAACTGAGCCTTGGGGTACACCACAAGCAATGTCCATACATAAGAAGCAACCACCATTTAATTTCACAAACTGCTTACTTAAATAATTCAGGACCCAATTTAAAACTACCCCTTTGACACCATAACGTTCCAGTTTTCTTATTAATATATTGTGATCTATAGTGTCAAATGCCTTTGTCAAGTCTTTGAATAACCCAGCCACATATTGCTTTTTGTCTATGGAATTTGTGATGTATTCTATTGAATTCTGCTTGATCCGTACTCTCAGTGAGTAGTTTATGTTTATCTATAAATTTTTCCAGCTGGTTGTTAAACAGTTTTTCTAGAATTTCTGAGAATTGTAAACGGTTTTATAATAGCCTTACTATATCTTTTAACCACTATCATATCAATATCAATTGGGTTCTGGCTTGAGGGAACGCTGGCGCGCCTGGCTACCGCTACTCATCGCCGGCGGAGCTCCACTACCACCAAGACATCACTTTCCAGCCTCGCCGGAGATACATCCATCGCGGGTCCCGCAGGATTTTCCATAACTCCAATGGAACTAAATCGTTTTGGTCTGCTACTCGCCGCCCTCGCAGGAACCCTGATCGGGCTGTCAACCACCAATCTCTAGCCCACCTGCCCAGGGCGCCAACCGTGATTAGCAAAAAAGAAAATACTCCACTCAGTTTCGGTCTTCTAAACATTCGCTCACTGACAAATAAGGGGCCTCTCATCCAAGACCTCCTATCTGACCGTAAGTTTGACTTTTTCTGCTAAACTGAAACCTGGCAACAACCTGATGACTTTTCTCAGCTAAATGAATCCACTCCTCTGGCTCCTGTAAAAACCCACTCTGTTTCCTTTGCTCCCTGGTTTACCTCTGACCTCCGAGCTTTGAAGGCCAAAGCTCGGCAGCTAGAGCGTAAATATAAGAAATCTGCTTTAACTGTTGACGCAGAAATCTATAAATACCACGTACTTCAGTATAAAGACTCCATCAGCAAGGCCAAACAAAGTTTCTACTCTGGTATTATCAGGTCTTATTAGGGTAATGCAAGGACTCTGTTTTCAGTTCCCAACAAACTAATTCAACCCCCCAACGCTTTACCACCACACTTCTATTCCTCTGAAACCTGCAACTCCTTGATGCTGTTCTGGACTACAAAAATGAATACCATCCACCAGCAACTCAGATCAAATGTTGTGTCTACCTCATCTCCAGAACCTTTTCTCCTTTTTGAGCCGTTTTCCACTTTTCATCTTCCCGATTTATCCGATATTTCCAAGTTCATATGTAAATCAAAGCCTGCCAAATGTCATCTTGACCCCATGCCTACAGTGCTTGTGAAATCCTGCCTCTCTTCTCTACTCCCACTCATCTCTGCTATCATTCACTCTTCTCTCACCACTGGTATCATTCCCTCCTTATTCAAGACTGATTCAAAAAACCTTCTTTAGATCCTAACAACTTTAACAACCTCCGTCCGATTTCCAATTTACCCTTCATTTCTAAAATACTTGAAAAAGTGGTTGCAGCTCAACTTCATGTACACCTGGTTAATAATAATATTTACGAGAGATTTCGATCTGATTTTTGCTAATGTCACAGTACAGAAACTGCTTTACTTAAAGTCACTAACGATCTTCTAATCGGAGCTGACTCTGGCCTTCTCACCATTCTCAATTCAATTCAATTCAATTCAATTCAATTCAATTCAATTCAATTCAATTCAATTCAATTTTATTTATATAGCGCCAAATCACAACAAAAGTCGCCTCAAGGCGCTTCATAGATACAGAGAAAAACCCAACAATCATATGACCCCCTATGAGCAAGCACTTTGGCGACAGTGGGAAGGAAAAACTCCCTTTTAACAGGAAGAAACCTCCGGCAGAACCAGGCTCAGGGAGGGGCGGCCATCTGCTGCGACCGGTTGGGGTGAGAGAAGGAAGACAGGATAAAGACATGCTGTGGAAGAGAGACAGAGGTTAATAACAGATATGATTCAACACAGAGAGGTCTGTTAATACATAGTGAGTGAGAAAGGTGACTGGAAAGGAAAAACTCAATGCATCATGGGAATCCCCCGGCAGCCTACATCTATTGCAGCATAACTAAGGGAGGATTCAGGGTCACCTGGTCCAGCCCTAACTATATGCTTTAGCAAAAAGGAAAGTTTGAAGCCTAATCTTGAAAGTAGAGATAGTGTCTGTCTCCCGAATCCAAACTGGAAGCTGGTTCCACAGAAGAGGGGCCTGAAAACTGAAGGCTCTCCCTCCCATTCTACTTTTAAATACTCTAGGAACAACAAGTAGGCCTGCAGAGCGGGAGCGAAGTGCTCTAATAGGGTGATATGGTACCACAAGGTCATTAAGATAAGATGGGGCCTGATTATTTAAGACCTTGTATGTGAGGAGCAGGATTTTGAATTCAATTCTGGATTTAACAGGAAGCCAATGAAGGGAAGCCAAAACAGGAGAAATATGCTCTTTCTTTCTAGTCCCTGTCAGTACTCTTGCTGCAGCATTTTGGATTAGCTGAAGGCTTTTCAGTGAGTTTTTTGGACATCCTGATAATAATGAATTGCAGTAGTCCAGCCTGGAAGTAATAAATGCATGAACTAGTTTTTCAGCGTCACTCTGAGACAGGATATTTCTAATTTTAGAGATGTTGCGCAAATGGAAGAACGCAGTCTTACATATTATTTTAATATGTGCGTTGAAGGACATATCCTGGTCAAAAATGACTCCAAGGTTCCTCACAGTGTTACTGGAGGCCAAGGTAATGCCATCCAGAGTAAGAATCTGGTTAGATACCATATTTCTAAGCTTTTCAGCGCCGAGTACAATGACCTCAGTTTTATCTGAGTTAAGAAGCAGAAAGTTAGTGGCCATCCAAGTCTTTATGTCTTTAAGACATTCCTGCAGTTTAACTAATTGGTGTGTGTTATCTGGCTTCATGGACAGATAGAGCTGGGTGTCATCTGCATAGCAGTGAAAATGTATGCTATGTCTTCTAATGATGCTGCCTAGGGGAAGCATGTATAATGTAAACAGAATTGGTCCTAGCACTGAACCCTGTGGAACTCCATAATTAACCTCAGTGTGTGAAGAGGACTCTGCATTTACATGCACAAATTGGAGTCTATTAGATAGATATGATACAAACCACTGCAGTGCAATACCTGTAATACCTACAGCATGTTCTAATCGCTCTAATAGGATATTATGGTCAACAGTATCGAATGCTGCACTAAGGTCAAGAAGGACAAGCACAGAGATGAGTCCACTGTCAGAGGCCATAAGAAGATCATTTGTAACCTTCACTAAAGCTGTTTCTGTGCTGTGATGAACTCTGAAACCTGACTGAAACTCTTCAAATAAACCATTCCTCTGCAGATGATCTGTTAGCTGTTTGACAACTACTCTTTCAAGGATTTTTGATATGAAAGGAAGGTTGGAGATTGGCCTATAATTAGCTAAGAGTGCTGGGTCTAGAGATGCTTTTTGAGTAAAGGTTTAACTACAGCCAGCTTGAAGGCCTGTGGTACATAGCCGATTATTAGAGATAGGTTGATCAAATATAAGATCGAAGAATTAATCAATGGCAGGACTTCTTTGAGCAGTTTTGTAGGAATGGGGTCTAAAAGACACGTTGATGGTTTGGAGGAAGTAATTATTGAAGTTAACTCAGAAAGATCAATTGGAGAAAAAGAGTCTAACTTAACATCAATGGTACTAAGAGTAGCTGTAGATAATATTACATCTGTGGGATGATTATTGGTAATTTTTTCTCTAATGATAAAAATTTTATTTGTGAAGAAGTTCATGAAGTCATTACTAGTTAACGTTAAAGGGATGGTTGGCTCAAAAGAGCTCTGACTTTTTGTCAGCCTGGCTACAGTGCTGAAGAGAAACCTGGGGTTGTTCTTATTTTCTTCAATCAGTGATGAGTAGTAAGCTGTTCTGGCTTTGCGGAGGGCTTTCTTATAAAGCAACAAACTATTTTTCCAGGCTAAATGATGATCCTCTAAATTTGTGACACGCCATTTCCTCTCCAGATTACGAGTCATCTGCTTTAGGGTACGTGTTTGAGAATTATACCACGGGGTCAGGTACTTCTGATTAGAGACCTTAGTTTTCACTGGAGCTACAGTATCCAGAGTCGTACGTAGTGAGGAGGTGAAATTATTAACAAGATAATCGACCTCTGTTGGGGTAGCGTTCAGATAGCTGCTCTGCTCTATGTTGGTACAGGGCATTAACGATGATAACAGTGGCTGGATTATATTCTTAAACTTAGTCACAGCGCTTTCAGAAAGACATCTACTTTGATAAAGTCCACTCTCCACTGCTGTGTAATCAATTATTGTAAATGTAAATGTTATCAGGAAATGATCAGACAGGAGAGGGTTTTCAGGAAACACTGTTAAATGTTCAGTTTCTATGCCATATGTTAAAACAAGATCTAGAGTGTGATTAAAGTGGTGGGTGGGTTCTTTTACATTTTGAGAGAAACCAATTGAGTCTAACAACAGATTAAATGCCATGTTGAGGCTGTCATTTTTAGCATCAACATGGATGTTAAAATCAACCATAATAATTATTTTATCTGAGCTCAGAACTAAATTAGATATAAAGTCTGAGAAATCAGACAGAAACTCTGTGTAAGGCCCAGGTGGACGATAGATGATAACAAGTAAGACTGGTTTCTGAGTTTCACAGCTGGGGTGGACAATGTTAAGCATCAGGCTTTCAAATGAATTAAAAGTCTGTCTTGGTCTTTCATTAATTAATAGACTGGTGTGAAAAATTGCTGCCACACCGCCCCCTCGACCTGTGCTTCGAGTCTTCTGGTAGTTAGAATGACTCGGGGGTGTTGATTCATTTAAACTAACACAATCATCCTGCTGCAACCAGGTTTCTGTAAGGCAGAGTAAATCAATTTGTTGATCAATTATTAAGTCATGTACTAACAGAGACTTGGAGCAGAGAGACCTAATATTTAATAATCCACATTTCACTGTTTTACTCTTTGGTTCAGATGTGGATACTGTATTGTTCTTTCTTTGTAAATGTTTAAGTTGTTTGTTGCTGGTTTTTAGTTTGTTTTTTGTCTTTTTGGAAGCTGACACAGTCTCTATGGAGATGGGTTTTTGGGGGGGTAGCAGGAGGAGGGAAGCTGCAGAGAGGCGTGTAAGACTGCAACTCTGATTCCTGGTCCCAACTCTGGATAGTCATATTTTGAGGGGTTTAATAAATTTGTCCATATTTCTAGAAATGAGAGCTGCTCCATCCAAAGTGGGATGGATGCCATCTCTCCTAACAAGACCAGGTTTCCTCCAGAAGGTTTGCCAATTATCTATGAAGCCCACATCGTTTCTGGGACACCACTCAGACAGCCAGCAATTTAAGGAGAACATGCGGCTAAACATGTCACTCCTGGTCTGATTGGGGAGGGGACCAGAGAAAACTACAGAGTCCGACATTGTTTTGGCAAAGTTGCACACCGATTCAATATTGATTTTAGTGACCTCCGATTGGCGTAACCGGGTGTCATTACTGCCGACGTGAATTATGATTTTACTGAATTTACGTTTACCCTTAGCCAGCAGTTTTAAATTTCCTTCAATGTCGCCTGCTCTGGCCCCTGGAAGACAATTGACTATGGTTGCCGGTGTCTCTAGCTTCACATGTCTGAGAACAGAATCACCAATTACCAGAGTTTGACCCCCAGCGGGTGTGTCACCGAGTGGGGAAAAACGGTTAGACAAATGAACGGGTTGGTGGTGTACCTGGGGCTTCTGTTTAGGACTATGCTTCCTCCTCACCGTTACCCAGCCGCCCTCTTTCCGCAGCTGCTTGGGATCTGCCGGGGAACAGCTAGCGGGGCCTACGCTATCTTCGGCTGCACCAGCTACAGGGGCCTGGCTAGCTAAGGGTGAGTGAAGGGTGCGAAGCCGAGTCTCCAGATCAGTAATCCTGGCCTCCAGAGCTACAAATATGCTACATTTGTTACAGATATCATTACTGCTAAAGGAGGCCGAGGAGTAACTAAACATCTGACACAATGAGCAAGAAAGTGCAGAAGGGACAGGTGAAGTAGCCATGGTGCTAACGAGTCGGCTACGAGCTAAGCTAGCGAAACAGTACAGAGACAGTGAGTGAATACTTTGGCTATAAATTAGGTAGTGAGTACACAGAAAGTGTGCTTCGGATGAAGCACGTGAAGATTATACTATGAAAAAAGAATGTATTTAAAAGTTGTTAATTAAACTGCTAAGCAAATAAGCTACTCAGAAACACCACTGTGTTTGAGCAGGAACAGGAAGTGATACTATACCACAGAGCGAGCGAACACCAAGTGACAGTGCCCATTCTCGTCCTTTTAGATCTGAGTTCAGCCTTCGACACCATTTCTCACTCTGTACTTCTAAGCAGACTTTCCTCTCTCAGCATCTCCGACACACCGCTCGCCTGGTTCAAATCATATCTCCTCGACCGCTCCCAGTTTATTCAACTAAGATCATTCCGCTCTCGTCTATTGCCCGTCACCTCTGGTGTACCTCAAGACTCAGTTTTAGGCCCTCTTCATAACATACATCCTCCCTCTAGGTACCATTTTCTGCAAATTTGATCTTCAGTTTCACTGTTTTGCTGATGACACCCAGTTATATCTCTCTTGCAAACCTGATTCCTCCCTCCCACCTTCCTCCCTTTCAGAATGTCTATCCAAGTTAAAATCCTGGTTTATCTCTAATTTTCTCAAGCTCAACGAGGATAAAACTGAAATCCTTCTTATTGATACCAAATCCAACCTTTTGAAGGTGAACCATTTCTCACTCACTATCGATAACTCCACAGTTTTCCCTTCACCTCAGGTTAAGAGCCTTGGTGTCATCCTAGACAGTTCACTATCCCTTAAATAGTGGGCGATCGTGGCTCAAGAGTTGGGAGTTCGCCTTGTAATCGGAAGGTTGCCGGTTCGAGCCCCGACTTGGACAGTCTCGGTCGTTGTGCCCTTGGGCAAGACACTTCACCCGTTGCCTACAGGTGGTGGACTGTCCGGCAGCCTCGCCTCTGTCAGTGCGCCCCAGGGTGGCTGTGGCTGCAATGTAGCTGCCATCACCAGTGTGTGAATGGGTGGATGACTGGATATGTAAAGCGCCTTGGGGTCCTTAGGGACTAGTAAAGCGCTGTATAAATACAGGCCATTTACCATTACCATTTAAATCTCACATCAATAATCTCACCCGTTCTGCCTAATTCCATCTACGCAACATTAACAGATTGCTTCCTTCTCTTTCCACCCAGTCTACATCCATTCTTGTCCACAGTCTTGTTACCTCCTGTATTGACTACTGCAATTCTCTTTTGCATGGTCTCCCCCAAAAATCCCTCCATAAGCTTCAACTGGTTCCGAACTCATCTGCTCACATTATCACCAGAACCCCTCTTACCAGCACATCACCCCTGTTCTTCAGGAACTTCACTGGCTCCCTGTGAAATTCCGGATAATATTCAAACTTCTTCTGCTCACCTTCAAGGCCCTTCATAACCTCGCTCCTCCTTACCTTTCTGACCTGTTAAACAGTACCTGTTCTGCCCGTTCACTTCGATCTTCTTCTATCCAGCTTGCTGTACCTTCTTTCCGCCTCACCACCATGGGAAGCAGAGCTTTCAGCTGCTCTGCTCCCAGACTGTGGAGCTCTCTACCCCCAAATATAAGAAACATTGGTTCTCTCCCCCAGTTTAAATCCCAACTCAAAACCCATCTGTTCAAATCTGCATATTCACTGTGAATCCATTGTTAGTTAATTTTATCCTGTGCTTTTTGTTTTATTGTTCTGATTTTGACATTGTTTTATTATGTTTTGATCCTATTGTAAAGTGTCCTTGGGTGACTTGAAAGGCGCTCATAAATAAAATTTATTATTATTATTATTAATATCAGTACAATCCAAAGATTGCCACAACCTCCATATTATATTCTTCACGGTCATTACAAATTAAATACTTGGGATAGTTCTCTTGTCCAGCCCCACGTTTTATAACACTGTTCAGTATTTCCCATAAACTTTTAATATTATTTCTATTTATATCTAATTGCTTCTTATGGTATTCCTTTTTACTATATTTAAGTATATTAATTAACTTATTTTTATATCTTTTGTATCTGATTTCAGCATCTTCAGTTCTCTTTCTTAAGAAATCTCTGTATAGAGCATTTTTCTTTATAGATGCATTTTGCAGACCTTTTCTTATCCATGGACAGCCCATATATTTATGTTTCCTACTATATTGCTTTATTGGATTTTGGATTTTATTTCAGTTTCACACTTTTTTGCATTAAATCCTGTCCAAATACAACACGTGCCTGTTCCTTGGAGGAAGTTATGCAAGAGAGAGTTTAGCTGGCTGTGAATCTCAATATAGGACACTGGGTCACATTGGGTGCAACAGTACAGTGAAATCATAGCCCTCTGCGAGGGACGTCGAGTGACAGTTCTACTCCAACATGGAGAAATCACAGGCTGAAGGTCAAAACGACGAGGAAACAAGGTCCACTCGCTCAAGAAGGTCCTCAAAGTCTTCAGGAAAACTGACTGTTAGATCATCTGCAGCATGTTCAAGCAGGTCATCAGCATCAACCCGAGCCAGTATGGCAGCAGCGCGGGCACAAGCAGAAGCTCAAGCAGCAAAAGCCAGATTAGCTTACGCTGAGAAGGAGATGAACATTAAAGTAGAAAAGGCCCGCCTAGAAGCAACTCTGGATGTAATCAACCTCCAAAAGGAAGCAGATGCAGCCTTGGCTAAAGCAGAGGTAATGGAGTCAGCAGCAGCTCAATTTGACAAAGCTGAATCAGGAGAAGAGTGGCCATTGTCACCCCTACAAGTAACCCCAGAGCAAAAAGTGAGTGAATACATAAATAAACACAGCCACACTGACCTGGCTCCAGACATTACATCTCACCATGACGACAGTAAATATCAGAATGAACAATCCAAACAACCAGTAATGTACACACCTCTTTGTCCCAAACAAGAGCCAGTGTAGCACTCATTCATGCCACAAGATGGGGCAGAGAGACGACTACAAAGAGATGTAAGTCCACAGACTCTCCACGATGCATTACAACTGCAGCACGGATTAAGCTCAAATAATAATGCAGACACCATAGCAAGTGACCTCGCCAGATTCTTAGCCAAGAGTCAGCTAATAACTGGAGGACTGTCTAAATTTGACGACAAGCCAGAAAATTACCTTAGTTGGAAAGCCACATTCCAGAGCACTGTTAGGGACCTTGGTCTAACAGCCACTGAAGAAATCAACCTACTCATTAAGTGGCTAGGCCCAGAGTCTTCTGAACACGCCAAGAGATTAAAAGCAGTCAACATGAAGCATCCACCTGCCGGTCTGAACATGATATGGTTGAGACTAGAGGAATGTTACGGCTCACCAGAAGCAATAGAAAACTCCTTGTTTGCCCGAATACGAGACTTTCCAAAGCTCTCCAGTAAAGAACCACACAAGCTTCGTGACCTATCAGATCTGCTGTGTGAACTCCAAGCTGCAAAGCTAGATGGTTATTTGCCTGGTTTAAGTTACCTCGACATAGCTAGGGGAGTACATCCAATTGTGGAGAAGCTGCCCTTCCATCTTCAAGAGAAGTGGACAATGGTAGGGTCAAAGTTTAAAGAAGACCACAATGTTAGCTTCCCACCGTTCTCATTCTTTGTTGAATTTGTGAAACGTCAAGCAAAAGCAAGGAATGATCCAAGCTTTACCACACCTTTCAACACGACTCTTTCCTATGCCAACCACATGTCCAGCTACAGAAAAGAAAAACCGTTAAGTAACCACAACCAAAGGTCATCGGTTACAGTGCACAAGACGGACATATCATCAGAGGGATCAAAGGCAAAAAAGACAGACGAAGACATTGAAAGACAATGCCCCATACATCACAAACCCCACCCACTCAAAAGATGCAGGGGCTTTAGAGCTATGCTGCTTGAGCAGAGGAAGAGGTTCCTCAGAGACAATAGCATTTGCTATCGCTGCCTTGCTTCCACCGGCCACCAAGCCAAAGACTGTACAGTCATGATTAAGTGTGAAGAGTGCAATAGTGAGAAACACCTGGCAGCTCTTCATCCTGCCCCAACACTGCAAATGCCCAGGCCTCCTTCATCTCCTGAAGTGCACGGCGGGGAGCAAGCAAATCCACAAGACCCGGATGTTACTGCCACATGCTTTATCTTTATCAAGATCAATAAGCTGCTCGCAAACAAGAGTTTTAGTCAAAGGTAATGTAGTAATAATTAAACATTTTAGTATTATTTGTTGACTCCATGTTCTGAGTGTTACATTTTGCCAACTTGTCTATTGGCGATAAAAAGTTAAAGTTAGACTGAAAGCGGGTTCAAGTGTCCAGTGTTCTTCATGTCATGATGTTGCAGTGCACTCACACAGAGGCTGTGGATGCTCCAACACCACAACTGTGGTTTGTCACTGATATGTGAGACTTGAGTTTGTGCAGCTGAAAGCAGATGAAGAGGTAATTAAAAAAATAAATAAAAATAAAACAAATTTATATTTTTATATCTATATATATATGTGTGTGTATATATATATAAATTAGTTTGTGTGCTGCAGCAGGCCCTGTACTGATGAGGTCCGCATGGTTCCCTCATTTAGATCCAGGCAGACTTTGAGGTCATAAGTCATGATGTGAGCTGTTAACTTTTGGATTAGCTTGTGTGTTATTGCACTGAACATCTCAAGAACTTCAATGTTCTTTTATTTATTTTCAGTGTTGGGGAGTAACAGAATACATGTACCGAAGTTACGTATTAAAATAGAAAATATGAGTAACTGTATTCCGTTACAGTTACCATTTAAAATGGTGGTATTCAGAATACAGTTACTTTTTTGAAATAAAGGGATTACACGGCCGTCTTTTCCTGTTTCATATGTTCGGCTATGCCCTCTCTGTTTTTGGTAATGCCGACAGAAACCCCCCAAAAAAACACGCATTAAGAGGCTCTAATGGTGGTGTCTCAATCTCGCGGCCCATGTCACCCTACTTGCAGCCCACATAATGACGTGGAGAAATTTTTTTTTTCAATTATTGTTCAAAAATTATTTAATATAAAAGCAACAGGCAGACTGTTCCAGGCAGAGCCCTAAAGAATGCAGCCTCATGGGCAGTGTAGCCCAGCTGTAAGTAAGCTATTAAGACTCGACTGTACACCGTGTTCGTGTTTTCCTCTGAAACAGTAAGTTCTGTTGGAGCAGCCTTTCAACGCCTCTCTCTGTCTCTGCTAGCAAAGTTGAGCCAGACAACAAAGTAAAGCTAGTTTTCAGCTACGAGCCCGACACGAACCCGACGTATTAGCCAGAGGTCCCTTTACTACGGTTCAGAGCCGCGGACCTGTTTTATATACGCGCGGAATAGTTTTCTATATGAGATCACTGCTAAAAGTGCAGCCTTACCTAATGTCCACCTACTGTTACTCATTTATATTAAGATTTAAACATCTAGTTGGTGTTGGTATGGTGAGTAGCCTACAGTAATAGTAACAAATCACACAGCAATAGTACATTCATGTAGTTGTAAATAGCATGATAATATATTAAGTAATCCAAAGTATTCAGAATATGTTACTCTCATTGAGTAACGTAACAGATTACGTTACAAATACATTTTGGGGCATGTATTCTGTAATCCAAGGGCGTAGATTTGGTTTTGGCATTGGTGGGGATGGATGATTCCACCACCAAACCCTGCCCCGTTTCTTTTCCCCCCTTTTTGTCTTTGCTAAAGACAAAAAAAAAGATTAACAAAAGGGAGAAATATACTTGCCTACATGAACCACCAAGTCATCATCCAATTTCACCTGTGATCTTGTATCACCATTACTCTCTGAGCTTTGTGTTGGTTCTTCTGTCACCTGATAAATAGGACATACATGACAATAAGAATAAAATGTGTAGCTGCTTTAGTGTTTCTGTCAGTTTGTGCAGATCTTGACTCATCAGTAATGTTTGTAGGCTGAGTGCATTTTTAAAACAATTTGTGCAAACTGCACTACAAGGTGGAATATTTGCAAAATCATGACTACTTGTGAAATTAAATGGTGGTTGCTCCTTATGTATGGACATTGCTTGTGGTGTACCCCAAGGCTCAGTTTTGGGCCCAAAATTCTTCAACTTAAACATTAACAACATCTGTAAAGTGTCCAAGGTATTAAAAATGGTTCTCTTTGCTGACGATACAAACATCTTCTGCTCTGGAGATGATCTGCAGAATTTATTGGAGGATATGACTAATGAAATAAGTAAAGTGAAGTTCTGGCTTGATAAAAACAAATTATCATTAAATTTGAATAAAACTAAAATTATGTTATTTGGAAATAGTACTTTAAATACAATGCTAAGATTAAACTAACTGGTGTTGATATTGAAAGAGTCAGGGAAAATAAATTTCTGGGGGTAATAATAGATGAAAAACTGGAGTGTATTACACTATTAGTACATCTCAGAGACACCTTCTTTCTCAAGAAGTCACATGAAGAGTAACAGATTACATCTCTTACTGTGTCCGACCAAACAACTGCTGTGGAAAGTCAGTTATTAGCAGTTTTTTAACTACACCCGTAAATGAACGTTTGACTGAATGCTGATAAGTGAATACTGAGAATTTAGGAGGAAATGTTTTCAAATTTTCCTGCAGAGAATCTGATTAAAATGTTTTTTGCACTCAGCAAGCAAGAATCAGTTTGATCAGTGACCTTTTTTCAGCCAGGAACCTTTAAGGTCACACATCCGCTGTAATATTATAATTTGCTGTTCTTTTTTTAATACACCTTTATGGAGAAGAAAAGCGTCTGGATGTCCTGATGCCAGATGTTTTTCTTCCCAAGCTCCTTATGTAGCTGAGGTATAATGTACTGAGTGAGTCATAGTGAACTTTCTCAAATGTGCATTGTATAGATTTTATTTTTTTATTATTTAGATGGAATTTTTGTAATACTAAGGTTCCACATGTCACTGTTTTAGTGGGGCATCAGTGGGACACCGATAGTACATGTCGCATGTGTGGGGTTTCCCAGCCAGAACTGCATGGACTCCACACTGATAAGGCTCATTCTCCGTAGCTCCTCCCCCTTTACTAAATTATAAGTTTGGTGTATTTTGCTTTACTAAGTATTAGTTCTTAGGGCTAAATGCCCCCAAAGTGCTGATGCAGGGATCAAGAGTATGGAGGGTCAGGAGTGACAAAATGAATTAATTCATACACATTCATTAATTCATTAATTCATACACATTGCGATTCACTCCTCCGTGAATCGCAACCTTATCGTGGTGGAGGGGTTTGTGTGTCCCAGGGATCCCAGGGGCTATGTTGTCTGGGGGCTTTTGCCCCCTGGTAGGGTCTCCCATGGCAAAATGGTCCTGGGTGAGGGACCAGACAAAGAGCGATTCAGAAGACCCCTATGAAAAAAACACAGAGGGAACAGTTTACCCTGCCCGGGATAGGGTTACCGGGGCCCCGCCCTGGAGCCAGGCCCGGGGAGGGTGCCCGAGGGCGAGCGTCTGGTGGCCGGGCCTTAGTCTGGGGCCCGGCCGGGCACAGCCCGAAGAGGAGACATGGGCCCATCCTCCCGCAGGCCCACCACCCGCAGGAGGCGCCATAGGGGTCGGGTGCATTGTGTGTCGGGTGGCGGCCAGGAGCGGAGGCCCTGGCGGACTGACCCCCGGCTGCCAAGACTGGCAATAGGGACATGGAATGTCACCTCTCTGGTGGGGAAGGAGCCTGAGTTAGTGCGTGAGGTTGAGAGGTACCGGCTAGATATAGTCGGGCTCACCTCTACGCACGGCTTGGGCTCTGGAACCAGTCTCCTGGAGAGGGGTCCATAAGTGCACGTGGCACCAGGACGCTCTAGGCCGTAGGTCGATGATCGATTTTGTAATCGTATCACCAGACCTGCGACCATATGTTCTGGACACTCGGGTAAAGAGAGGGGCTGAGCTGTCAACTGATCACCACCTGGTGGTGAGTTGGATCAGGTGGCGGGGGAGGACGCTGGACAGACCTGGTGCACCTAAACGTGTAGTGAGGGTGTGCTGGGAACGACTAGCAGAGGCCCCAGTCCGCGAGATCTTCAACGCACACCTCCGGCAGAGCTTCAACAGCATTCCGAGGGAGGCGGGGGACATCGAGTCCGAATGGACCATGTTCAGCGCCTCCATTGCCGAAGCTGCTGCATTGAGCTGCGGCCGCAAGGTGGTTGGTGCCTGCCGTGGTGGTAATCCCCGAACCAAATGGTGGACACCAGAGGTGAAGGGAGCCACCAGGCTGAAGAAGGAGTCCTATGGGGCTTGGTTAGCCTGTGGGACTCCGGAGGCAGCCGACAGGTATCAACAGGCCAAGCGGAATGCGGCTCGGGCAGTGGCTGAAGCAAAAACTCGGGTGTGGGAGGAGTTCGGAGAGGCCATGGAAAAAGACTTTCGGACTGCCTCGAAGAGGTTCTGGCAAACCGTCAGGCGTCTCAGGAGGGGAAAGCGGTGCTCTACCTGCACTGTGTATAGTGCTGGCGGAGTGCTGCTGACGTCAACTGAGAAAATTGTCAGGCGGTGGAAGGAATACTTCGAGGACCTCCTTAATCCCACTGACGCGTCTTCCAAGGAGGAAGCAGAGTCTGGGGATGAGGGGAATGACCCGCCAATTTCTGGGGGCGAGGTCACTGAGGCAGTTAAACAACTCCTTGGTGGCAGAGCCCCTGGTGTTGATGAGGTCCGCCCCGAGTTCCTGAAGGCTCTGGACGTTGTAGGGCTGTCCTGGCTGACACGCCTCTGCAATGTTGCGTGGAGATCAGGGGCAGTACCCGTGGATTGGCAGACCGGGGTGGTGGTCCCCATCTTTAAGAAGGGGGACCGGAGGGTGTGTTCCAACTACAGGGGGATCACACTCCTCAGCCTCCCCGGGAAAGTCTATGCCAGGGTGCTGGAAAGGAGAGTTCATCCGCTAGTCGAACCTCTGATGCAGGAGGAACAATGCGGTTTTCGTCCTGGTCGCGGAACACTGGACCAGCTCTTTATCCTCTCGAGGATACTTGAGGGTGCATGGGAGTTTGCCCAACCAGTCTACATGTGTTTTGTGGACTTGGAGAAGGCATTCGACCGTGTCCCTCGGGGTGTACTGTGGGAGGTGTTGCGGGAGTATGGGGTGTCTGGCCCATTGCTACGGGCCATTCGATCCCTATACAACCGTTGCAAGAGCTTGGTTCGCATTGCCGGCAATAAGTCGGACTCGTTCCCGGTGGGTGATGGGCTCCGCCAGGGCTGCCCTTTGTCACCGGTTCTGTTCATAATTTTTATGGACAGGATTTCTAGGCGCAGCCAAGTGGCGGAGGGCTTTCGCTTTGGTGGCCTCAGGATCTCATCTCTGATCTTTGCGGATGATGTGGTTCTGTTGGCTTCATCGGGTGAGGGCCTCCAGCTCGCACTGGAGCGGTTCGCAGCCGAGTGTGACGCAGCGGGAATGAGGATCAGCACCTCCAAATCTGAGGCCATGGTTCTCAGCCGGAAAAGGGTGGAGTGCCCACTCCGGGTCGGGGATGAGGTCCTGCCCCAAGTGGAGGAGTTCAAGTATCTCGGGGTCTTGTTCGCGAGTGATGGGAGAAGGGAGCCGGAGATCGACAGACGGATTGGGGCTGCAGCTGCAGTAATGCAGACGCTGCACCGGTCCGTCGTGGTGAAGAGGGAGCTGAGTGTAAAAGCGAAGCTCTCAATTTACCGGTCGATCTACGTCCCTACCCTCACCTATGGCCACGAGCTGTGGGTAGTGACCGAAAGGACGAGATCGCGGATACAAGCGACGGAAATGAGCTTCCTCCGAAGGGTGGCTGGCATCTCCCTTAGAGATAGGGTGAGAAGTTCGGCCATCCGGGAGGGGCTCAGAGTAGAGCCGCTGCTGCTCCACATCGAAAGGAGCCAGCTGAGGTGGTTTGGGCATCTGGTAAGGATGCCCCCTGGGCGCCTCCTGGGTGAGGTGTTCCAGGCATGTCCCACCGGGAGGAGGCCCCGGGGCAGACCCAGGACACGCTGGAGAGATTATATCTCTCGGCTGGCCTGGGAACGCCTTGGTGTTCCCCCGGATGAGCTGGATGAGGTGGCTGGGGAGAGGGAGGTCTGGGCCTCTTTGCTTAGGCTGCTGCCCCCGCGACCCGGCCCCGGACAAAGCGGATGAAGATGGATGGATGGATGGACATTAATAATGAATTAAATGTGGCAGTAATTAATTAAATGCCCATTCATGTCATTTAAAACACTTAATAAATTATTTATTTATATTGAAACACTTAATTAATTATTTGATGATGTATTTATTTAATTCATTTAGGCACTCCTGACCCTGCAGCTGTGTTCTTCATTTATTTTTATCTGTCAGCATCACCCATCAAACTCAGGGGGCGGGGTTAACGCTGTTTGAGTCAAAACCATTGCTTTGGGCTGGTGGCCATTCCTTCAGTGGGCGTTTCTCAACAACAACAACTATGAACATGTAGAAAATAACTGAACTGTGCTTTGAAGTACTCTGTTTGTGTGTCACCAAATACACTTTTAATATTTTTTTAGCCGAGGATGTAGCGTTTTTTTAAGATAGAGCCTCTTTGCAGAAGTGCTGATTTTGTGGATTTCCTGGATGTCTGTCTCACAGCAAAGCGTGTGATAGAGCCGGTACACAACTGTCATAACCCCAGCTGACGGTACACCGGCTTCATTCATTATATCTACTCGTTTCAGTCGCCATTTCTGAATTATAGCTAATATTAAAAAGGAGGAGAGAGATTAAATAAATCAGATTAACACCTGATCTTTGTGTTTTCTGTTCAATAATCAGTGTGACCTGTGTATACACGTGTAAACTTTATTAAAAGAGATAATATTGGTGTTCCCGCCATATAGTAACTCTCAGGTTTAACTGTACCAGGCTTGTTCGACACTGTTAAACCTATACAGACTTCACGATGTTCGACTAATATTTTCATTGTGGACATTAATCATGAGGCTAAACAGGCAGTCCAGCTGCTGTCTCAGAGTCCTGTACACCATGGAGCAAAGTCAGCATATCCAGGATATCTTTCCGTTAGTTGAGTTAAACCAGCAGCGCAGTTACATGAAAGTGTTGGCAGCATCAAACTAATCTAATTCACATGTCGATATTCTTTTACAGAAAATAATCCTTATTACTGCCAACTATTCCAGAGACATGAAAATCTACAGTATAAAGAAAATAACAATATAGCAGTCAAACACAACACTGTTGTAAAAGAGGTGAATGCTTCAGTTTGTCGCAGATCAAAGTGGAATGTGATTGGTTGAACAGGTGTTCCTGCATGTCCTGTGATATCGGCATTTCCATCAGTGTAAAAGCACAGCAGGCTTTACAAACGCTGTTCATTGAAAACATATTCCCCCATCATTCCCCCATTTTAAACGCTTAAAACATGCTGTAAATAAAGACTGAGAGAAGACGTCCTGCTGATTTATAATCCAAAAATCAAACCAGCTCCGACAGTTTGAGTTTGTTATTCTCTCAGCTGCAGATTCGTTTTTACCAACATGAGAAAGTTAAATAAAGTTGTTGTTAGGGTGAATTGTTATTGTTGTTTGTCATTTTTATGTTTACCATTTGTACATTGTTTTAATTCTGTGAAAGGAATTCTTTCTGTCCTCCCCTCCCCAGATTCTCGAGCTTCTAGGTGGGGGGCTGTAGTCTTCTGTCATCCTTGTGCTTTTGATGTAAGCTTCCTGCGTTTACGACCCTTTGGTCAGCAGGAGGTCTGACACACACACACACACACACACACACACACACACACACACACACACACACACACATTCTTACAGAAGTTCACACACACACACACACACACACACACATTCTTACAGAAGTTCACTCATACATACAATGCTTTGTCTTAGAACCATGTGGGCGTGGCTTTGTTCTGACGAGTTGTGTGTGAACTGTCTCTCTATAAAGGCAGCAGGAGGAGGTCAGATCTGGAGGTCATTTTCGTGGTGAACAGACGAGGCCTCCCTTGCGCAAATAATCGATCGATCGACTGTCTTGTTTTCTTCATGATGAATAAGTCTCTAGAATTAGCGGGGCTTGTGGAAACACAGACCCAACAGTTGTGTCTGTGACTTTGTTACTGATGCTCATCAAGCAAACTTAAAGACTGTAAAGGCAGACCCGCTATTTTCATCATCAACACGTTTCCGTTTGCAATACCCTGCTGGAAAACTCTCTACACAGCTGATGAACGACCGCTTTTTAGTTTCAGAGACATGAGGAGTATTTCCCAAAGTCTGACCTGTGTCGATCCAGCCGTAGTTACCGTGGTTACTGCATAAGCTTACTGTGAATTAAACAGCTGGCACTGCAATAACTTACCAGCTGTTCTGTTATCACTAAAAGTTGTGAAATGTTGTATCACCAAAATATCATTCTCAGTCAGTTGTTATTCATTATGTGTTTACAGCGCCCTCTGTGGTTGCTCCAAGTAATGCACTTTAGAAACGGCTTTATTTAGAAAAAACTTTATTGAACAGGAAGTCAGCTCAGTCAAGAAAAGCGAGTGAGCAAAAGAAGGGAAACATATCGGCACGCAGTTTATGGTGTCCTGTCGGAGAAAATACTGTCTGCATCTTCTGTTTGTGGTTGTGTCGCCGGTATGTACTTAAAGTATAAGTTGTAACTTTGTTTTTGTGCAATATGTTGCCTACCAATGCAGTATTTGGCTGTAAAGCTAGTCCTTTTGTTAAGCTAGTTACCCGCGATGTTGGAGGTTGTCTGGGATAGCATCGATAGTACAAGTTCACATAATTAGACATTAGACATTAATTAGACAATTAGACATATGCTATGTAGTAGCAGGGTGGTATATAAATGCATATTATGCTGCACATATGTATGTCATGTATTTTTTTATCTTGTTTTCATCTGTATCTAAAGGTCAAAGGTCACTCTTTCGAGGATGCCAACATTCACATTTTGGACAGAGAGGACAGATGGTTTGAAAGAGGAGTGAAAGAAGCATCTATGTCCACTGTGACGACCATCTTTGAACAGAGGCGGTGGTTTACGACACCAACTCTCTGCCATCTATAATCCAGTTTTTAGATCCCTCCCCAGACGCCTTAACGCCCACTCACATCCTGGGCCATCTGACCTCAGGAAATCACATGATAGGGTCGGGCCAGGTTTCACAATGAGCTCACCCGAAACCCTGGCTGATTGTGACCCACACCCGCTTTCACACCTTGGCTCATGTGATTAGGTAGAGGATCATCAGGGGGTCCTTTGTCCCTCTTTGGGGGGGAACTCCCACTGGGTTTAAATCTGGGACTCTTAGAACTGAAGAAGCTTCTTGGATGAGAGGTGAAACGTCTTCAAGCAACTCAAAGAAGTCCAGACGCTTTTCTTTCCAAGCTCCTTAGACTGTCTTGTTTTTAGTTTTACCCTTTTGAATGTCAGTAAACCTGTTGAGAACGCTCATCGGTCTTTAGAGTGGTGATATAAGAAAGGTGTTAACGCCCTTGCATCAGACATGCACCCATAACGGCACACCAGCGATAGGAGTGTTTATGTTTTCATTACAAAGAATGTATAACTCATAGTTTAGGATTATCACAGATAACGCCCATGTGAGCTGTGTCCTCGGAAACACCAGTATACTAAAATTAATAGGCTATTACTGAAATACACGTGCTGTATTATAAAGTACGATAATGTTTTTTTTTCAGTAAAAGATGTTGTAGTCCCTGATAATGCATTGCTTTAAATGGCGAGAATCTTGAGGGATGGCTGTTATGAGGAAAAGCAGCCCAGAAACTTTACCGGCAGCACACATCGTTGTGTGCCTAAACTTTCGATCTTTTACCCAAGCTAATCTACCATTTTTGGGGGGAATTAGAGATCTGATCTAGATTATCATATTAAGATTTGGGACACATCGTCAGTAGTGGAGCTTGGATTCATTGGGTGTTTTGGCCATTATCACTAGACATCCTCATCCAAGGAGGCCCTGCCAGGGTTGATCAGCCCCGGAGTGAGTCACTGGTTTAGAATCAGAATCAGAATCAATCAATCAATCAATCAATCTTTATTTATAAACCACTTTTCATACAAAAAAAATGTAGCACAAAGTGCTTTACATGGTTAAAAGCAGCCCCCCCTCCCCCCCACCCCACACACACACACACACACACACACACACACACGCACACTTAAAAAGTAAAATTGGACTGGGTATGCATGAGCCAAGTGAGGAAACACTATCATGGGGAGCCGTCTGCACCGGAAGCCGGTCACAGACCGCAGCCTCCAGGCTGGGCACACAGCAGGAGGGAGGCAAAGAAGCCCCCCAGCCAGGCTGAGAGGACCCCCAGAGCCCCAGCGGCCACGGTCGATCACAGCCCCGGTGCAGAGAGCGCCCTCTGAGGAAACACTGGAGATATGACCTAATAAGAGTATATACTGGGTAAAAAGATAAAATAAATAAGAACGGGATACAATATAAATATAAATATAAATAGAGTAAGAAGATTAAAAAATGAATAAGAATAAAATCAATAAATATTAGGTAAAACCTAAATTAACAATAGAATAACAGGATAGAATAAATAAGCATAAAATAAATAAACGTTAAGTAAAAGCTAAATTAAAAAGGTGGGTCTCGTTCTTAAAAACATGTACGTTCTCTGCGGCCCTGAGCTCCTCCGGCAGGCTGTTCCACAGACGAGGACCATACCACTGAAAAGCTGCCTCTCCATGAGTATGTGTCCTGACTTTAGGGACAATCAAAAGGCCAGTACCAGAGGACCTCAGGGTCCGCGAGGGTTCATATGGTAAAAGCAGATCTGAGAGATAAGAAGGCCCAAGACCATTAAGACATTTAAAAACCAATAAAAGAACTTTAAAATCGATCCTGAAACACACGGGGAGCCAGTGCAGCGATTCTAAAACCGGTGTAATGTGGGCCCGTCCTCTGGTCTTCATCAGCACACGAGCTGCAGAGTTTTGTAAAAGTTGTAAAGTTGAAATATTCTTTTTAGGAAGACCAGAGAGCAGGGCAGTAATCAATGCGACTGGTAATAAAAGCATGCATCAACATCTCCGTGTTGGCCCGAGAGAGAACAGGGCGGACTCTGGCTATATTTTTTAGATGATAAAATCCAATTTTGGTTACATGTTTAATATGTGGGATAAACCAAGCTCAGAGTCAAAAACAACACCCAGGTTTTTCACTTGTAGTGAAGCACATAGTGAAAATGCCTGTAATTTAGACAAGAGTTTCTCTCTCTGAGCCTCAGGACTGACGATTAAAACTTCAGTTTTGTCCTGGTTAAGCTGTAAAAAGTTTTCTGCCATCCAAGATCTTATATCTAAAGTACAGTTAAAAAGGGCATCCATTGGTCTGGTGTCATCAGGAGACATGGAAATGTACAGCTGAGTGTCATCAGCGTAACTGTGGAAGTTCACTCCATGCCTCCTGATGACACGAGAGGGAGCATATACAAATTAAAAAGTACAGGGCCTAAAACCGACCCTTGAGGCACACCACATGTCATTTTATGGATCTTAGAGGAGCATGTATCCATACTCACCATAAAAGTTCTGTCTGAGAGACAGGAAGTGAACCAGTTGTGTACAGCACCAGAGAGGCCCACCATGTGTTTCAGTCTGTTTAAAAGAATAGCGTGGTCTACTGTATCAGGCTGCGCTTAGATCCAGCAGCACCAGGACTGAGAGTTTTGGGAGTCCCAGTTACATCTAAGATCATTTAAACCTTTAGGAGAGCCGTCTCTGTGCTGTGGTTCACCCTAAATCCAGACTGGAATATCTCCAGGATCTGTCTGTCATTCAGAAAATCATTAATCTGAGTAAAAACAAGTTTTTCTAAAATTTTACTTAAAAATGGTGAGTTGGATACAGGTCTGTAGTTATTAAAATCATTACAATCCAAATTGCTCTTCTTCAGAAGGGGCCTCACCACCGCCGTTTTAAAGGCAGCAGGGAAGACACCCAACTGAAGAGAGCAATTCATCATGTATGAAAGCTCAGCTTCAAAAGATCCATAAAGTGTTTTAAAGAGTAAAGAAGGGATTGGATCTAAAAGACATGTGGTGGGTCTCACTGTGGAGAAAACTTTCTTAAGGCTCTCAGCATTAACCAGGACAAAGCTGTCCAGTGTCTCCTCAGGTACAATCGAGCCCTCAGATGTGTTTAAAATCATATCGCGAGAAGATAAAATATCAGATCTGATGGCGCTGATTTTTCCCCTGAAGTGGTGCAAACTGCTCACAGAGTGAGTCTGTGGGGGTTCTGTGAGAGCTGTTAAAATCAGGGTTAAATAAATGATCTATGGTGGAAAAGAGGACCTTGGGATTATTTTTGTTATTACTGATTATTTTGGCAAAGTATGAATTTCTTGAATTCCTTAATGTATTATTGTACATTTTAAGTTGCTTGCAAAATATTTCATGGTTGATTGTATTTTTATTTTTCCTCCATCTCCTTTCTGCTGCCCTGCAATTCCTTTTGAATTTTTTGACTTCTTCGTTTCTCCAGGGTGATGCATGTTTTACGTTAATCTTTTTGGTGGTAAGTGGAGCAACGGAGTCAAGGCTTTTCTTCAGTTTGCTGTTAAAATGACTAAAAATAAAATCACAGGGTGCAGGTAAAATCACAGGGGGGCATTCGTCTAAAACCCTGGTAAAATTTGCAGCCACTTCAGAGGTTAGATAGCGCCTCCTCACAGTTCGCACTGAGGTCTCCCACTGAATAAAACCGGTGATGTTAAAAAACACACAGTAGTGGTCAGAGACAGCCAAGTCAACAACAGAGGACACACTGGCGGGCAGCCCATGGGTGATGACCAGGTCCAGGGTGTGTCCTTTGTTGTGAGTCGGCTGCGTGACGTGCAGGTAAAATCCAAACAGTGAAGAATGTTTAAGAATTCGTTTGCTGCAGGGTCAGAAGGATTATCTATGTGCAGGTTAAAATCACCGGTTAAAATTATCATGTTATATTTTGAGTGTATGTTTGTTAAAAATTCTGAGAATTCCTTGATAAAAGCAGCACTGTCTTTAGGTGGTCTGTAAATTGTGACAGATAAAACTGGAGGGCTGCTGAAAACAATAGCATGGAATTCGAAAGTGGTAAAATGATCAAATAAAATGTGTTTGGTGGTGAGTGTGTTGTTGGCTAAAGATGCAGTCCCACCACCTCTCTCACCACTTCTAATAGAAAAAGAGAAATTAAAATTTGGTGGGGAGGCCTCAGTGAGAACAACTGGTGC
Source organism: Neolamprologus brichardi (assembly GCF_056152115.1). NCBI lineage: Eukaryota > Metazoa > Chordata > Actinopteri > Cichliformes > Cichlidae > Neolamprologus > Neolamprologus brichardi. The sequence goes on along the minus strand of NC_142117.1, from coordinate 40,687,953 downwards.
ATCCGAACCATGTTTCAGTTAAAAATAAACAGTCAAGTTTATTATCTAGAATTAAATCATTAATAATAAAAGACTTATTCAACAGAGAGTGGACATTTAAAAGTGCCATACTGATTGAGACCGGTGGATTTTTGACAACAGAGTTGAATGGATGTTGACATTTTTGAAGAGGCCGGAGGTTATTAATGTTTTTGGAGTTACTGGATTTATGATAATTCTGTTGCTCTCTGTTTGTGATTATAACGGGTATTGTGTTGACTATGGGAGAGAAAGGTCCGAGTCCAGAGTTTTGTGTATTACTGTTAAAAGTGGAACAAATATAGGAGCTGGGACCAGGGGAACATCAGTCAGTTACAGACAGATCAGCAGGTAATGTCGGTTTGGGGTAGTGACAGGGCCGTGTGCGGGAGTGCTGTACGCCAAATGCCAAATTGGCGGACAGCAGACGGCGTCCCCAGGCGTTGAGGTGAAGCCCGTCTGCTCCAAAAAGATGCCTCCTCTCCCAGAAGGCATCAAAATTGTTAATAAAACCCACACCGTGGGAGACACAGGCGGAGGAAAGCCAGGTGTTAAGGCTGAGCAGCCGGCTGATTCAGAATCAGAATCGTGTCTATTGGCCAAGTATATGTGCAGACACATAATTTGGGAATGAATTTGGTTCTGGTAGATGGAGTCTCTCAAGCACAGCAATGTAAATCACACGCACACACACACGTGTCTATATATACATTACACATGCATACACATACATACACAAAGCTGTGTAAACCAACTATAAATAACCAATCTAAACTTATGTACATAGAATACAAAAATGAGGTTGAATGAATACTACAGAATGCACATAAGGTGCAGTTGATGGAGGAGCACAGGACAGACTCAATGACGGCAGTGTAGAACTGGATCAGCAGCTCCTGTGGAAGACTGTACTTCCCCAGTTGTCTCAGGAAGTACATCCTCTGCTGGGTTTTTTGAGGATGGAGTTGATGTTGGTCTCTTACTTCAGGTCCTGGGAGATGGTGGTACCCAGGAACTTGAAGATCTTCACAGTCGACACAGGGCTGTCTGATATGGTGAGGGGGGGCAGAGTTGAAGGGTGTCTCCTGAAGTCCACTGTCATCTCTACAGTTTTAAGAGTGTTCAGCTCCAGATTGTGCTGACTGCACCAGCCGCTCAACTTCCTGCCGGTATGCAGACTCATCACCATCCTGAATGAGGCCAATGACAGTGGTGTCATCTGCAAACTTTAGGAGTTTAACAGCCGAGTTCTTGGAGGTGCAGTCATTAGTGTAGAGGGAGAACAGTAGTGGTGAGAGGACACATCCTTGAGGGGCACCAATACTGAGGGACCGAGTTTCAGAGGTGATCTCCCCCAGCCTCACTTGTTGCTTTCTATCTGTCAGGAAGCTGGTGATCCACTGACAGGTAGCTGGTGACACGCTGAGCTGGGAGAGTTTGGAGGAGAGAAGTTCAGGCACGATGGTGTTAGAAGCCAAACTGAAGTCCACAAACAGGACCCTGGCATAAGTTCCTGGGCGGTCGAGGTGTTGCAGGATGTAATGCAGCCCCATGTTTACTGCATCATCCACCGACCTGTTTGCCCGGTAGGCAAACTGCAGAGGGTCCAGCTGGTGGCCTGTAATGTCCTTCAGATGGGCTAACACCAGTCGTTCGAAGGATTTCATGACCACAGACGTCAGGGCGACAGGTCTGTAGTCATTCAGTCCTGTGATGGTCGGTTTCTTGGGAATAGGGATGGAGCGTTTGAAGCAGGAGGGAACTTCACACAGCTCCAGGGGATCTGTTGAAGATGTGAGTAAAGATGGGAGCCAGCTGTTCAGCACAGGTTTTGAGGCAGGAGGATGAAACACCGTCTGGTCCGGGGGCCTTCCTGGGCCTCTGTTTCTGAAATAGTCGGCTCACATCCTCAATGTGGGGGTCAATGTCTGAAGCAATGTCTCTGGGGAGGGGAGGGTGAGGCATGGGAGTCTGTCTGTCTCAAACCTGCAGTAGAAAGTGTTTAACTCGTTGGCCAGGTCCTTCAGATGGGCTAACACCTCTAGGGACGGGACAGTGCACAAAGTATCATTGTATGCAGACGATTTATTGCTGTATATATCTAATCCAATGGCCTCAATCCCTAAATTGCTTAAGGTATTATTATTATTATTGTATCCAGATATGCGTTACTTCGGACGCATATCTGGATACAAATTAAACTATTCAAAAAGCCTACTGTTCCCTATTAATAACATAGAGCAAGATTTCTCTGCCTTCCCTTTTAAATTAGAAAAAGAAACGTTTAAATATTTGGGAATTGTCAGGCGTTGTGTGGAGGCGAGGAAGAAGGAACCCAAACGCAGGACTCACAGGTAGGTGAAGACTGGTGGACGTTTATTATAAGGAGTGGAGGAACAGAGGGTGAACGGACACTGACTGGCTGGAACACTGAATGGCTGACTAACTGAGAGAACACGGGGAGGACAACATCACACGAACATCATCAATGACACGACAAAGAACGAATGGAAACAGAAGACTTAAATACACAGACTGATGAGGATGATAATGAGAGACCGGTGAGTACACAGCTGAACATAATCTGGCTAATGGCACGAGACGAGGTGACAGGAACAAACAGGAAATGAAAAAGGAAGTGGCAAAATAAACTGAACATGAACAAAACGGAAAGCACTGGGTCACCGACCCAGGAACCCTGACAGGAATAAATATAACCCGCACAATGAACGAGTTGCGGATTTATAATTTTGACACTTTGTTAGAACAAGCATCACAAGATTTTAAAAAATGGGCAACACTTCCAATCTCATTAGCAGGCAGAATAAATATAGTTAAAATGGCAGTCTTACCAAAATTTCTCTATGTTTTCATCAAGTTTTAAAGATTTAGACAGATTAATAGCAACATTTATTTGGAAAAATTCAAATCCCAGAATAGAAAAAACATATTTGGAAGTACCAAAAGAGGCTGGTGGGCTAGGGTTGCCAAATTTTATTTTTTTACTACTGGGCGGCTAATATCACCAAATTATTGCACTGGAAATATGTTTATGAAAATAGCGAGGGTGAGGCTTGGGTAAAAATGGAACTGATGTCTAATCCACTTCCCCTCCTAACCTCATCCCTAGCTCTAAATCAAAAACAGAAAATAACAAATCCAGTTGTAGGAACATCTATTAAAATATGGCTTCAATTCAGAAGGCACTTCTGTTTGCAACAGGTTAGTAATTTTTTCCCTGTTGCTTTTAACCCTTTTTTCTGCCATCCATTTCAGATAAAGCATCCAAATTTGGCACAATAATGGTTTGAAGTTTTTTTTTACAATTTATTTTCAGGAGAAACTTTTAACACCTTTGACGCTCTGATGAGAGATTACAATATACCAACCTCACATATGTTTAGATACCTGCAAATACGAAGTTTTGCAAAAACATTGTTTCCTTCTTTCCCCTTCCTACCTCCTAAAAATCAAGTGGATACCATTTTGGAAATAGATCCTTTTGGCAAAAGGAGAATCTCCGTCATATACAAACTGATACAGAGCTTAAGGCCTATTACTTGGGAAAAAACTAAAAATAATTGGGAAAAAGACATTGGGGTGGATTTATCTGATGATGAGTGGAGATCTTGTTTGAATCGTATACATACTTCCTCCCTTTGCATTCGCCATGGTTTAATTCAGTTTAAAATTCTTCATTGTCTCCATTATACAAGAGAGAGGCTTTCAAAATTTTTCCCAGAAGCCGATCCTGCCTGTCCCAGGTGTGGACATAATCCAGCAAATGAGGGTCACATGATGTGGTCTTGTCCGAACCTGGATAATTACTGGGGAAATATATTTAAAGCATTATCTCATATCAGTGCGCAGAACTTAGTGCTTGATTTCCGCATTGGCATTTTTGGAGTTATGCCATCTCAATACAAAAGAGTGAATCTCAGGAAAATGCCAGAGCATTTGCTGCATTGCTTGCCCGTAGACTTATTCTATTCCACTGGAAGTCTGATAAGGCTCCTTCATACATACATGGTTAAAGGAGGTGCTTTTCTTTTTACCACTGGAAAAACTTAGATACAGAGTTCTCTCATCACAACAAAAATTCTCTGCGACTTGGAACCCATTTATTGACTATATAAAAACGTATTTTCCAGATGTGTGACATACATTTTTTGTTTGTTTTGTTCTGTTTCTCTTTACATGAGCCTCGGGTGGGGAGGGAGGGGGGGTTTCTTTTTTCTTTTTTTTTTTTTTTGTTTTGTTTTTTGTGTATAAAAAATTTAAATAGAAGTTTAAAAAAAAGAAAAAAGAAAAAAGAAAGAAATTAGGCCAGTCCAAACATTTGTGGCGTTCTAAGAGAATAACTGCAATTTTAAAACCTGTGTGTGACTGACCTCTGTTGGTGATGGAGAACATTAAACTGAAATGTAAAGAGGAATAAACTGTTTTAACTGTTGGATTAACAAATATATATTTTGGCTCTTTTGGTTAAAAAAAAAGGTATTTGTTTACATTTATCTCAGAAAAAAAATTCAGTATGTGGTTCACAGTATACCTTCTTTGCATGTACTTTACATTTTTGTTTAAAATTGAATCAAAATATTTGAGAAATAGGTATCTATACTCATCAGTATCTCGTACTAAAATCATTAATTATTCAAATCAATATTATTTATTGTCAGCAACTACAACTGAAAAGTGTAAGTAAAACACAATAACGTCGAGAAAAACACAACTACATATTAGTTTGTTTGTTTTTTTAGACTTAGACTACCAGTGAAATACAATAACATTCATATCTGAAAGTTAGGGGGTGATCGTTGCTCAAGAGTTGGCAGTTCGTCTTGTAATCAGAAGGTTGCCGGTTCGAGCCCCAGCGCTGACAGTCTCGGTCGCCTACTGGTGGTGGTCAGTTTACAATATTAAGTAAATGGAACAAAATTTTGGATTAACTGACCATCTATATTTCAGTTACATTGACCAAGCATGTCAGTGTTATTTACTCAATTTTTTCATGTTTGTGTAACAACTACAATTATTCATTTCAACTTAATATGTTTAAGCTTTAGTTATTCAATTGATCAAGTATACTGAACAGATTTGACTGGTTTCCAATCTACTCAATATTTTTAAGTGTAAAAGTGTTGCCTCAAAAAATTTAAGTAAATGTCAGCTTTAGTTTTTAGAGTGTAAATCAGGTATCATACAAAAATAAAAATAGTTTCAAATACAGTCATGACAATAAAAGAATATAACTTTAAGGACTTAACAGCATTACTTCAGTTATATTACACCAACATCTCTGATACATTAGCACTAAGGGAACACTGAGTGACCTGGTGGTTTTTGTCCATAAAACTACTCATCTAAGATTACCACAAAGTAACAGATCTCTCAGCAAAATTATGCAACATTTTAGGCACTACTGCCCTCTATCAGATCAGTGAGCTGGGATTTTTTATTCATGAACTACTGTTACAGCAACAGACATGGACTACTGGTGCCCCACACAACAACTCAATGTCCACTATGTGAAGGAGCCAAACCCACGCCTTCTCCTCTCGTTAATCTATAGCACCAAAACATCAGTCAGTCACCTGTGACCTCGCCTCTTCACCTCTGTCCGAGCTACAACATGGCAGAGCTGCCTCTGTCACCTGATCAATAACAGTGAGACATTCCAAATACATGCACGTGTGTTTCAAATACAGTAATGAACCACCAAGTCATCTTGGGATGAGAGATCCAAGGGAAGCACTACGAACACAAAGAGAACGAGGTAAACATGGTTAACCAAGACAGGCTGTGCTAACATAGTTTAGCAGACAAACTGGTGAAGGACAATCGAGAACACTGGCCTTAAATACAGCTGGCTGATTATCTCAGATTGCAGACAGGTGAGTATGTCAGGTGAGCTGATGAGGGCTCCTCCCAGAGGTGGTGCCGTAACCAAACATGGAGACACTCACCCACACATCCATGACAGGAAATGTGTTTCTACATTCAGTCAGTTGTTGTTATAAACTTCATCAGGTTGTAAATCCTGTTTCACTGTTACATTTACCTTTTCAGAGACAGCACAACGACTGAGAGAGAAGGATAGAGAGGGAGATAAAAAGCGAGAGAGACAAGTAACCACCTTTTTCCTCCCTTCAGCACCTCCTGACAGTGCCACGGTGCCTCTGCCGGATGAGTGTTGAAACAATAATGAATTGTAGCACAGAGAGCCTTCATCAGGAGAACCACATTTTGGATGTGACAAAAATAATAAACTTATTTTTCTCTGTTAATAATAATAATAATAATAATAATAATAATAATAATAATAATAGTAATAATAATAATAATAATAATAATAATAATAATAATAATAATAATAATAATGATGATGATGATAATAATAATAATAATAGTAATAATAATAATAATAATAATAATAATAATAATAATAATAATAATAATAATAAAAGTAGGGATATTTCTGCATACATATGTCTTTGTGTGGTGCAGCAGGCTCTGTATCGTGATTGTGAGCTGCTAACCTCTGGATTAGCTTGCATGTCATTGCACTGAACAACTTTAAGGATTTTTATTTTTATTTTTAAACCGTGTCCTGTCTGGCAGCTGTTGCAGTCAGAACTGTCATCTGAACACACTGTGGTTCCAAACAGATGTTGCTCATCCAAGAACAGCTGTATAAGATCTCTCTAGACTCCTCTTGTTCATGTGAATCTTTTATCTTTATTTCTTAATTTCCACTTGTGTTATTTCAGTTTCAGTGTCTGAGGCAGGAGGGGAAAAGGAGGGCGAGAAAATATATTAAAAGGATAGAGTACAAATACACATGCAGAATGTGTCACTACCAGTTACTGCACCTGCAAGAAAAAAGTAAAGATACAACACCTGGAACACAAAAATGAGAAAATGCAGATACATAAACCCACAATCCTTTTGTAGCCTGAGAGGGAGAGGAAGAGAGTGTGTCTTTGACATGAAATGTACTTGAAATCGTTGCCCAGGAGCCACAGGGAGAGAGAGATGGAACCAGGACCACCGGACCATCCGCAGTCCCGAAGAGTACTGAAGACCTGAGAGCGCACAAAACAGTGACATCGGCGCATGCATCCCAGAAGGACAAGGAAGGAGGCCCCAGATAGGGTCCCCACGATGCCGCTAAAGGCCAGCCACCTGGTACAAGAAGTAAGAATGAGGTCCCAGGGCCCCAGGCACCCAAGAACCGCTTGTTACCCCCCCTTTCCCACAGGGGCCAAGTCTCAGCATGTGCTAGACCCAGGCCCAGGCTGGCCAAAAGCTTTAAAGTTAACATTATGTCTTTTTTAAATAAAAAGTCTCCGTGTGACTTCCTGCGAAAGAAGGCGTTTCTGAGATGTACTAACAGTGTAGCGCTGTCTTTCTGGCGAAAAGATGAGACGTGTTTCTTTTTGCTGTTGCTTTGCTTGCTGCAGTTTAGTATCTGCAGCAACAACAGAAAACTTTGATCACACAAACAAGACTCACACAGAAAATCAAGGACTGAATCAGTCCAGCCATGTGCCAAAAGTTTCTCCTCTCTCCTTTTCCTAACATATTTTCCTTGACCACAGCAAGGTCACGGAGAGGTGGATAGGAGAACTGATGAGGAGTTATTAAAAGACAAGAGTGACACCATGCTGAAGCTACGATGTGCAGAAGATGGACAAAAAAACATCTTACTTCACCACAACATGATCTAACCTTGTTGTTTCATGCAGGTCATTTAAATGAGACGCATGTGTGAAAAATATCCGTTCAGTACAAAGATCGGAAATTTAAAGAAAAAGTTACACTTTGGGTCAAATTTACTAACATCTGCAGCAAAAAGTGTTTAATGTTAAAAAGCTGCTGGATTTACTGAAGAGGCACAGTGTCAGTTTTGTAACTGAAAGTTGTGAACAGGAATATTTTTGCAGCTAAATTTATGGCTTAGCCTGTGAGTTTGTAGTTACACTTATATGTGTCAAATAAATGTGAATAAGAAGTCTGTGGCACACAATTTATTGCTTTTCAAAAATGTCCTTTATGCACATTTTGACTGGGACGGCTCGTGATCTGAAGGTAAATAATGTTTTGTGCTCTTCAGCTCATTGTGCCGGTCACCTGTTCACATGCATTTAGTGTTTATAGGGTGGAACAGTTTGTAGTAATGCCACGCTCCTCTTGATGAATCTGCACCTGAGTCCTAATCCTCAGACCCTTTGCTCAGCAAATTCTACCCAAAGAGTTATTTGTGATATAAACAGCATGTTGATTTTTCTTCAGCCTCCTCATTTTTCTTGTTTGGAAATCAGCAAAGGGCATTATTACTGCAAACTCATTATATCGAGCCTTAAACACACCTGACTTTATATAAATGTGCGTTCTTCATGCAAAGCAACAACTCAACAAGAAGCAGTTTTTATTCCAGCAGTGTGATGTTCAGAGTTCAACAGTGAGCTTAGAAACTGTTAAAACTCCAAATATGACAGCAGGTTTTGGCATGAATAGGAAAATACAGTTAAAATGAACATTTGCATGATCTGTGCCACTTTATTTATTGTGTTAATGGTTTTCATGAATGGAGGCCTGCTGCAGTGAATTATGGAACAGCATCTTCTCATCTTCTGTTAAATTAGATTTAGATATTTTTATTTCAGAAATGATTCCTAACAAAAATGGAGAATATAAAAACACAATCAAAGCAGTAACGTCCATATTATGAAGTGTTTGCTGTATCAGACAATCATGTTTATTCACAACAATGAAAACAATATAGTGCAGATGAACATGGTGCTGTAATGAATCTGCTCTTAAACACAATAACAAAATACATTTTCCAAGAGAGATGATAATGATTCACATCAGAGTGAAGAACGAATACATTTACAACTGGTTTCTAACATTTATTATAGATCGAACTGATCACTGATAGAAACAGAAGAATATTCAAAATGATACTCTGAGAGATACATGAATGAGATATGGATAAACATCAAATCACATAAAACAAAAAAGCACATAATCATTATATAAGTGAAAAGATAAAATCATAATCACATAAGAGACCGAGGCGTCTAATCAGGTACATATTCATATCTACAATAATATTTTTGTTTTTGTTTATTTTCATCTTGTTACATTTATGTATAATAATGATGATGATGATATTATTAATAGATAAGATAAGATAAGATAAGACTTTATTGATCCCTCAACGGGGAAATTTTTGCGTCACCTCAGCTCAGGTACAGATATCAGAAGGAAATACAAAAATACAATAAGTACAATCAATGAAAAAAATTATTATTATTATTATTATTATTATTATTATCATTATTATTATTATTATTATCATTATTATTATTATTATCATTATTATTATTATTATTATTATTATCATTATCATTATCATTATTATTATTATTATTATTATCATTATTATTATTATTATTATCATTATTATTATTATTATCATTATTATTATTATTATTATTATTATTATCATTATTATTATTATTATCATTATTATTATTATTATCATTATCATTATTATTATTATTATCATTATTATTATTATTATTATTATGATCATTATCATTATCATTATTATTATTATTATCATTATTATTATTATTATTATTATCATTATTATTATTATTATCATTATTATTATTATTATTATTATTATTATTATTATCATTATCATTATTATTATTATTATCATTATTATTATTATTATCATTATTATTATTATTATCATTATCATTATTATTATTATTATTATCATTATTATTATTATTATTATTATTATTATCATTATCATTATTATTATTATTATTATCATTATTATTATTATATTTGTACCATTGTTTTATGGTTTGACCTTCACAGCTGTACAAACCTGAATCATTTAACATCAATGATGGGAGCACCAGCGAGTAGTTTGGACTGCCTTCTTGGAAAAGTTTGTCCCGCTTCTTCCAAACTGGGGGCTGGTCATGACTGATGGGACACTGAAGCACAGCTGTCTCTCCCACTGAGTGATAGATGACGTTTGTTTGTTTGGTCAAATGTACAGAATGACTGCTCACACATTGCTGTTGGTTCATCACCAGGCAAATGTATACTGTGTTCATTTTTATGTTCGATACATGAAGTGTTGACATGTTTGTCTCCTTCAGGAAATGTGCCCTTCTACTGTCATTCATCAAAAGATACCCAGAACCTTCAGTCCTGAAATCTTCATCAAGCGTCAGTTCATATTTGATCCACTGGACCGTCAGATTCTCTTGTTTCCTTACTTACTGTCCTACACACAGTCAGGCTGATGTTTCTCTCATATGTCACGTTGCCCTCAGTCCAGCACACATCTTGGTACAGTCCAGAGTCTGAGTGGGTCAGCTCATGGAGAGTAAATGAAGGAGAATAATGAATTACTGAATATACGACTCGTCCCGTCACATCTTCATGTATTTTGGGGACTCTCTTCCCAAAGTGAGAAATGTTCCACAGGACCAGAGTGTCTTCATCAATAAGTTTGTTTAAAAAATATAAACATTAGTGTGACAGTTTAATCAGAGCCTCAGATGAAAATATTTCCTTCTAAATTCTCAGTTTTCACTTATCAGCTTTCAGTCAAACATTTTTATCTCTGTGTCTAAAAAAAGACTTTCCACAGCAGCTGGTTGGTCTGATACTGTGAGAGATGTAATCTATTACTCTTCATGTGACTTCCTGAGAAAGAAAGTATCTTTGAGATGTACTAATAGTGTAAGACAAGGCAAGTTTATTTATATAGCACAATTCATCAACATGGTGATTCAAAGTGCTTTACAGAGACATTAAAAAATAAAAACAAATAAAAAGCATTAAAAAAAGAAAAGAAAGGAACAGTAGATAAAATGTAAGTTTTAGAATTTAAGCTTAAAAGTAAAACAGTGTGGATTTGGTGCTTTATTCAAATGCAGCTGAGAACATGTGAGTCTTCAACCTGGATTTAAATAAAATGGGTGTTTCAGCTGATCTGAGGCTTTCTGGGAGTTTGTTCCAGATATAAGGAGCATAAAAGCTGAATGCAGCTTCTCCGTGTCTGGTTCTGACTCTGGGAACTGATAAAAGACCGGATCCAGATGACCTGAGGGATCTGGAAGGTTCATACTGGGTCAGGAGGTCACTGATGTATTTTGGTCCTAAACCATTCAGAGCTTTATAGACCAGCATCAGAACTTTAAAGTCTATCCTCTGACGGACAGGCAGCCAGTGTAAAGACCTCAGAGCTGGACTGATGTGGTCCACTTGTTTGGTCTTAGTGAGGACTCGAGCAGCAGAGCTCTGAATGAGCTGTAGTTGTCTGACTGATTTTTAGGTAGACCTGTAAAGATGCTGTTACAGTAATCAAGCCTACTAAAGATGAATGCATGGACTAGTTTTTCCAGGTCCTGTTGAGACAGCAGATCTTTTATCCTTGAAATATTCTTGAGGTGATAGTAAGCTGACTTTGTTATTGCCTTAATGAGTTTTTACAAATTTAGGTCTATGTCCATCACTACACCCAAATTTCTCACCTGGTTTGTGGTTTTTAGGTGTATAGATTGAAGTTCTGTGGCGACCTGTGATCGTTTTTCTTTGGCTGCAAAGACTATTACCTCCGTTTTGTTTTTGTTTAGCTGGAGAAAATTGTGGCACAACCAGTCATTAATTTCCACAATGCATTTACCAAGAGCCTGTACAGGGCCTCGGTCTCCTGGTGACATTGTGATATATACTTGTGTACAGTGTTGGGGAGTAACGGAGTACATGTACCGCCGTTACGTATTTAAAATACAAAATATGAGTAACTGTATTCCGTTACAGTTACCGTTTAAAAAGGTGGTATTTAGAATACAGTTACTTTGTTGAAATAAATGGATTACACGGCGGTACTTCCCTGTTTCATATTGTGGCGGGTCAGGACTGTTTGGGTTTTGTTTGACAGCTACGTTCTGTTGTTCCAGGCAGTGTTACGGTTGCCATGGTTACAGGGTGACGCTCTCTCTCTGTGTGTTTCCTGGGTGAGAGAGGCCTTTTTGTTGTTGTTGTGCTAAGCTAACAGGCAGAATGCTACAGGTATAGCTCTAAAGAATGTAGCATCATGGGCAGTGTAGTCCGTGCTGCAGGGAGAATGGACTGCCATACCCGTTATGTGTCTGTGAGCGAGGGAGGGAGAAAAAGGAAAAGTACGAGCTGTCATCGAGCAGAAACGGGAGCTGGAAGCATGTAAATATAATAATAACCACTGCAGCCAAGAAGAGAGCCTGACGAGCCCAGCTGTAAGTAAGCTATTAAGACTCGACTGTACACCGTGTTCGTGTTTTCCTCTGAAACAATAAGTTCTGTTGGAGCAGCCTTTCAACGCCTCTCTCTGTCTCTGCTAGCAAAGTTGACCCAGACAACAAAGTAAAGCTAGTTTTCAGCTACGAGCCGACACAGAACCCACCGTATTAGCCAGAGGTCCCTTTACTACGGTTCAGAGCCGCGGACCTTCAGTAACAGTAATAAATCACAGCAATAGTACATTCATGTAGTTGTAAACAGCATGATCATATATTAAGTAATCCAAAGTATTCAGAATACGTTACTCTCATTGAGTAACGTAACGGAATACGTTACAGAATACATTTTGGGGCATGAAATCTGTAATCTGTAATGGAATACATTTTAAAAGTAACCTTCCCAACACTGCTTGTGTGTCATCTGCATAGCTGTGATAGTTTATTTTGTTGTTCTTTATAATCTGTGCCAGTGGGAGCATGTAAATGTTAAACAGAAGGGGTCCCAAGATGGAGCCTTGGGGAACTCCACATGTGATACTTGTCTGCTCAGATGTGAAGTTACCTGTTGATACAAAGTATTTCCTGTTTTCTAAGTATGTTTTGAACCAGTTTAGTACAGTTCCTGAAAGACCTGCCCAGTTCTCCGTTTGAGTAATATGTTGTGGTCAACTGTATCAAATGCTGCGCTGAGATCCAGTAAAACTAAGACTGACATTTTTCCACTGTCTGTATTCAGACATATGTCATTAAACACTTTGGTCAGAGCAGTTTCAGTGCTGTGGTTCTGTCTAAAACCTGACTGGAAGGCATCATAGCAGTTATTCTGTGTTAAGAAGTAATTGAGCTGTTGAGAAACTGCTTTTTCAATGATCTTACTTAAAAATGGGAGATTTGAGATCGGCCTGTAGTTCTTCATTTGTATCTCTTCAAGATTGTCCTTTTTCAGTATAGGCTTAATTACAGCAGTTTTTAGTGGTTCTGGAAACACACATGACATTAAAGAAAAGTTGACGATCTGTAACAGGTCTGACTCCAAAGTCTTTGAGACCTTTTTGAAAAACAGGACATCTAAACAGCAAGAGGAGGAGTTCAGTTGATCTAAGATGTCCTCCAGGTCGTTGCTGTTAATAGGGTGAAACTGTTTGATGGTGTTTAAACAGTTTTTTGGTGGACACAGTACATGTCCTGAATCTGCTGTTGATGTATCAATTGCTTGTCTAATCTTTTGGATTTTGTCTGTGAAGAATTTGGCGAAGTCATTGCAGGCCATGGTCGACGTTCAGCTGCCACTGACACAGGAGGGTTTGTTAGCCTGTCAACTGTAGAAAATAAGACCCGAGCATTATGGCTGTTTTTGGTGATGATGTCAGAGAAGTAGGACCTCCTTGCACTCCTCAGTTGTAAATTATAATTGTGAAGTTTCTCTTTATAGATGTCATAATGAACCCGAGTTTTTAGGACATCCTGATAATATGAATTGCAGTAATCCAGCCTGGAAGTAATAAAGCTGTGCGCGTGAACAGTCGCGCACTGCTGACACGATCTCCCCACACAGAAAATCTGCGCTGCGCACAAAAAAAATCAAGCCTGAATTGGAATAAAAGTAAATACATGTATTTATTTTATTTTGCTGATTTTCAGTGCGCGGAGACTGTGTTAGCAGTGCACGGTTGCTCACGTGCTCAGAGGGAACAGTGACTGACACAATATCTGAAATGACACAAAAAGGCAAAAAAAATAGAGAAAGTATAAAAAGTGGATAATAATCAGTACTTGACGATAGTACGTTTACTGCACATAGCTTGGAGGACTGTGCTGAATCAACTCCGTTCACTGAGCAACACAAAGGCCTACCACACCCGGTGCACGGCATTGGTGCATGGGGGTCGTAGTGCAAGATGTAATAAAAGAATAGAGTCCAAATAGAAATGCGCAATCACCAACTGCTGCACCTGTAAGAAAAAACAAACATACAACAGCTGGAACACAAAAATCTGAAAATGCACAGATACATAAATCAACAATCTTCTCCTGCAGCAGTCAAACAGTCTCGTTATCACACCTGCATGAAGCACTGTGTAAATGACGGCATCTACCACGTGCACGCGCTATTTCTCCTGCATTGATTGTTTGTGTGTGATAACAGTCTGAAGCACAAAGCTGTACGTGAGCTCCACTGCAGTGGCTCGTGCACCGCTGCGTTCACGGTGTGACATATGTATGTAAAATGTTTACTGAAGTTAGTGAAACAGTGTTTGTAAGGACTATAAGGTCCATAATTACTGAGGCAGTTAGACACACACACACACACACACACACACACACAACCAAACACACACACACACACACACACACACTCCATTTTTATCTGTATCTAGCATTTCCGAGCAGCATGTCTTCATTATCTGTGTGTCTGCAAACACTCTGGTTTCAGTGGTTTCAGATCCATTTCTCTCTCACGTTGGTACAAATTAGTAAACACTTTTTATATTTCACTGTTTTTACACAAGTAAGCAGCACGTCTTTATCAAGATCAATAAGCTGCTCGCAAACAAGAGTTTTAGTCAAAGGTAATGTAGTAATAATTAAACATTTTAGTATTATTTGTTGACTCCATGTTCTGAGTGTTACATTTTGCCAACTTGTCTATTGGCGATAAAAAGTTAAAGTTAGACTGAAAGCGGGTTCAAGTGTCCAGTGTTCTTCATGTCATGATGTTGCAGTGCACTCACACAGAGGCTGTGGATGCTCCAACAGCACAACTGTGGTTTGTCACTGATATGTGAGACTTGAGTTTGTGCAGCTGAAAGCAGATGAAGAGGTAATTAAAAAATAAATAAAAATAAAACAAATTTATATTTTTATATCTATATATATGTGTGTGTGTATATATATATAAATTAGTTTGTGTGCTGCAGCAGGCCCTGTACTGATGAGGTCCGCATGGTTCCCTCATTTAGATCCAGGCAGACTTTGAGGTCATAAGTCATGATGTGAGCTGTTAACTTTTGGATTAGCTTGTGTGTTATTGCACTGAACATCTCAAGAACTTCAATGTTCTTTTATTTATTTTCAGTGTTGGGGAGTAACAGAATACATGTACCGAAGTTACGTATTAAAATAGAAAATATGAGTAACTGTATTCCGTTACAGTTACCATTTAAAATGGTGGTATTCAGAATACAGTTACTTTTTTGAAATAAAGGGATTACACGGCCGTCTTTTCCTGTTTCATATGTTCGGCTATGCCCTCTCTGTTTTTGGTAATTCCATGCCGACAGAAACCCCCCAAAAAACACGCATTAAGAGGCTCTAATGGCGGTGTCTCAATCTCGCGGCCCATGTCACCCTACTTGCAGCCCACATAATGACGTGGAGAAATTTTTTTTTCAATTATTGTTCAAAAATTCTTTAATATAAAAGCAACAGGCAGACTGTTCCAGGCATAGCCCTAAAGAATGTAGCCTCATGGGCAGTGTAGCCCAGTTGTAAGTAAGCTATTAAGAGTCGACTGTACACCGTGTTCGTGTTTTCCTCTGAAACAATAAGTTCTGTTGGAGCAGCCTTTCAACGCCTCTCTCTGTCTCTGCTAGCAAAGTTGACCCAGACAACAAAGTAAAGCTAGTTTTCAGCTACGAGCCGACACGAACCCGACGTATTAGCCAGAGGTCCCTTTACTACGGTTCAGAGCCACGGACCTGTTTTATATACGCGCAGAATAGTTTTAATACGAGATCGCTGCTAAAAGTGCAGCCTTACCTAATGTCCACCTACTGTTACTCATTTATATTAAGATTTAAAAATCTAGTTGGTGTTGGTGTGGTGAGTAGCCTACAGTAATAGTAACAAATCACACAGCAATAGTACATTCATGTAGTTGTAAATAGCATGATAATATATTAAGTAATCCAAAGTATTCAGAATATGTTACTCTCATTGAGTAACGTAACGGATTACGTTACAAAATACATTTTGGGGCATGTAATCTGTAATCCAAGGGCGTAGATTTGGTTTTGGCATTGGTGGGGATGGATGATTCCACCACCGAACCCTGCCCCGTTTCTTTTTCCCCCTTTTTGTCTTTGCTAAAGACAAAAAAAAAGATTAAGAAAAGGGAGAAATATACTTGCCTACATGAACCACCAAGTCATCATCCAATTTCACCTGTGATCTTGTATCACCATTACTCTCTGAGCTTTGTGTTGGTTCTTCTGTCACCTGATAAATAGGACATACATGACAATAAGAATAAAATCTGTAGCTGCTTTAGTGTTTCTGTCAGTTTGTGCAGATCTTGACTCATCAGTAATGTTTGTAGGCTGAGTGCATTTTTAAAACAATTTGTGCAAACTGCACTACAAGGTGGAATATTTGCAACATCATGACTACTTGTGAAATTAAATGGTGGTTGCTCCTTATGTATGGACATTGCTTGTGGTGTACCCCAAGGCTCAGTTTTGGGCCCAAAATTCTTCAACTTAAACATTAACAACATCTGTAAAGTGTCCAAAGTATTAAAAATGGTTCTCTTTGCTGACGATACAAACATCTTCTGCTTCTGCTTTTTTAATACACCTTTATGGAGAAGAAAAACATCTGGATGTCCTGATGCCAGATGCTTTTCTTTCCAAGCTCCTTATGTAGCTGAGCTATAATGTACTGAGTGAGTCATAGTGAACTTTCTCAAATGTGCATTGTATAGATTTTATTTTTTTATTATTTAGATGGAATTTTTGTAATACTAAGGTTCCACATGTCACTGTTGTAGTGGGGCATCAGTGGGACACCGATAGTACATCTCGCATGTGTGGGGTTTCCCAGCCAGAACTGCATGGACTCCACACTGATAAGGCTCATTCTCCGTAGCTCCTCCCCCTTTACTAAATTATAAGTTTGGTGTATTTTGCTTTACTAAGTATTAGTTCTTAGGGCTAAATGCCCCCAAAGTGCTGATGAAGGGATCAAGAGTATGGAGGGTCAGGAGTGACAAAATGGATTAATTCATACACATTAATAATGAATTAAATGTGGCAGTAATTAATTAAATGCCCATTCATGTCATTTAAAACACTTAATAAATTATTTATTTATATTGAAACACTTAATTAATTATTTGATGATGTATTTATTTAATTCATTTAGGCACTCCTGACCCTGCAGCTGTGTTCTTCATTTATTTTTATCTGTCAGCATCACCCATCAAACTCAGGGGGCGGGGTTAACGCTGTTTGAGTCAAAACCATTGCTTTGGGCTGGTGGCCATTCCTTCAGTGGGCGTTTCTCAACAACAACAACTATGAACATGTAGAAAATAACTGAACTGTGCTTTGAAGTACTCTGTTTGTGTGTCACCAAATACACTTTTAATATTTTTTTAGCCGAGGATGTAGCGTTTTTTTAAGATAGAGCCTCTTTGCAGAAGTGCTGATTTTGTGGATTTCCTGGATGTCTGTCTCACAGCAAAGCGTGTGATAGAGCCGGTACACAACTGTCATAACCCCAGCTGACGGTACACCGGCTTCATTCATTATATCTACTCGTTTCAGTCGCCATTTCTGAATTATAGCTAATATTAAAAAGGAGGAGAGAGATTAAATAAATCAGATTAACACCTGATCTTTGTGTTTTCTGTTCAATAATCAGTGTGACCTGTGTATACACGTGTAAACTTTATTAAAAGAGATAATATTGGTGTTCCCGCCATATAGTAACTCTCAGGTTTAACTGTAGCAGGCTTGTTCGACACTGTTAAACCTATACAGACTTCACGATGTTCGACTAATATTTTCATTGTGGACATTAATCATGAGGCTAAACAGGCAGTCCAGCTGCTGTCTCAGAGTCCTGTACACCATGGAGCAAAGTCAGCATATCCAGGATATCTTTCCGTTAGTTGAGTTAAACCAGCAGCGCAGTTACATGAAAGTGTTGGCAGCATCAAACTAATCTAATTCACATGTCGATATTCTTTTACAGAAAATAATCCTTATTACTGCCAACTGGACTGGTGTCCAACACCAGTGTCCTGCAGCCATCACCAGTGTGTGAATGGGTGGATGACTGAATGTGTAAAGCGCTTTGGGGTCCTTAGGGACGAGTAAAGCGCTACACAAATACAGGCCATTTACTACTGATTTGAGAAGTGTGGATGCTCAGCAATCTGTTTTCATGTTAAAGTTGTTTTTTCTTTGACTTTATAATCTGATACTCTCTCTCTCACACATGTTCCGTGTGGGAAAGTGTTTTGTACACTTTCCCACACGCAGTTCTTTATTATCTCTGAAAACATGTTTACTTCAGTGGTTTGATGTCCGTCTCCTCCCACATATCCTGCACATCTGTCCATCAATCGTTTCTCTGCAACAAATGACCTTAATTTTGTGTAGATTTGGTATAAATTCCTACACATACTAAAAAACATTTGAACATTTTAGCCTTTTTCCTGAAAGGGTAAAAAGCAAGTAAGCAGCATGCTGAGGTCAAGACTCTTGCAAAAGAGATTTTATCTCTGGAGTCATAATTTTCTGGTTCAGTGAAAGTTAAACAGTTATACATACATATATATATATATCTTATATATATGCGCTTGTGAAGTGGCTGTTTGGTCTCTCCAATGACCAAACAGCCACTTCACAAGCACATGGCACAACATAGAAGAGCCACCTCCACAGGACAAGACTCAGCTGTCCATCTGCATCTTAAGGTCAAAGGTCACTCTTTTGAGGATGCCAATATTCACATTTTGGAGGACAGATGGTTTGAAAGAGGAGTGAAAGAAGCATCTATGTCCACTGTGAGCGACCATCTTTGAACAGAGGCGGTGGTTTACGACACCAACTGTCTGCCATCTATAATCCAGTTTTGAGATCCCTCCCCAGACGCCTTAACGCCCACTCACATCCTGGGCCATCTGACCTCAGGAATTCGCATGATAAGGTGGGGCCAGGTTTCACAACGAGCTCACCTGAAACTCTGGTTGATTGGGACCCACACCCAGTTTCACACCTTGGCTCAGGCAATTAGAGGATCATCAGGGGGTCCTTTGTCCCTCTGTGGGGGGAAACTCCCACTAGGTTTATATCTGGGACTCTCCACCATTTGACCTTAGAACTGAAGAAGCTTCTCGGATGAGAGTTGAAACGTCTTCAAGTAACTTAAAGAAGTCCAGACGCTTTTCTTTGCAAGCTCCTTTGGCTATGATGACCTGGATGACTGAGAACCTTCACAGACAAACTTTGTTGTTGTTTCTCTGGGCTCAATTTCAGCCTCAGGAGCATCTCTCAGAAGAAAACCGTTTAGCAAATAATAAGATAAAAAGATTGTTGAACCAGGTGGTATTCTCTGGAGTTTAAGACCAAACTCAAACAGTGAATTGACATTAGACTGGAATTCATAAGATGAATAGAAATGCTGCTGAAGCTAAATGATTCATTCATGTGTGTGTGTGTGTATATATATATATACACACACACACACACACACACACACACACACACACACACACACACACACACACACATTCCAGTGGAATCTAAGAATGGTGACTGCCGCTGGCCCTCTCTCCTTTCTTAGTTGGCACCAGAATGAAGAGGCAGACAGGGCGGCGACGATCCTGTTGGTTTCTGCACCGTTTGGACTTTTATGGGACTTGACCTTCATGGCTGAGGCCATTGCATTTTGGCTGTATAGTTTTAATTACTTTTAATGTTTTTAACTTCATGTTCCTGCCTGGCCAGAGTATTTTAGCGCTTTCTTTAAAAATAAATTATAGTTTTAGAAACTTGTGTTTATATTTACTACTTCCCTTGGCTGCTCCACTGCTCTTCCCGTCAGAAGGGTTTCCCTTCTGTGTTAAACTTACCACCTGTGAATCCACCTATGACATAGATACTTTAGGTTCAGTGAATGCTTAAATTGCACTGATTAGAATATACTGGACATTCAAAGCTAAGATTCAGCGCACTGTGTTAGAGGCTGGGATTTGATGAATTCGTCATATATACAACCTTTGATCATCATTTATGTCCAGCTGAGAATGAATCTGTGCACTCACATATTAAATGAACTGAAATCATTAGTGTGATCTCCAGTCTTGATATAAGGAATGGGAGAACTGACAGCTGTTATTTTAATCAGCCTGTCTCAGTTGTTTTAACTCTAAGTATCACAAAGTAATGTGGTAACATCTGGACTGACGAGTTTACTGTCAGCATTTTAATCGCTAGTTTAAAGGCTGTAGGCTGCAGCCGTTGCTCTAACACTGTATAAATGTAACAGGCCTCAGTGCTGGTTCTACTAGTCTGAGCTGCTTCCAGCTTTATTTGTGAAGAGCACAGCAGCTTACAAAACACGTAGCTAGCTCGTACAGCTGCGACGTAAAACCTTCATGAACTAAGATGACCTTGAAATAATGGGGCTATGTGCGGTGATGCTAGCGTTAGCCATGTTAGCACGTTACCTTCACAGGTGGTCAGACTGTGAAAACAGGCACTCAGTCAGAGGTTGGGCTCTCCGTTTCGCTGCAGGGTCCCTTTATTCTTCACATATCCGTGTCGAGCCGAGTGTAAATCCCGAGGCTGAACGGCCTTTGTACAAGCACACACGCTTCTTAGCAGGGCAAGCTATGAGCTAGAAAAATCCAGGCAGAAAGCCTGTGTCTGTCCAACCAATCAGAGAGCTCCTTACATCCCACAGTGTGGCTAATTTGAATAGCCGCGAGGAAGTTGTTAATCGAAGAGCTAATCCAGCAGCTAATCCCAGAGCGAACAGGAAAGGGAAATGGATTTTGAAATGAGTTTATTAAATTGGAGTTTATTATTTATTAAATTGGAATTCAAAAATAAATTTACAAATGCAGAATTTATTCTATAATATATTTTTTTAATTGATTAATTAATTTTTAATTATATTCTATAATATATAGTGAAAAAAACTATTAATAGTTTAGAAAGGACTTTTACATTTTCATAATATTCATGGCTGTGTGGTAAAGCTGACATTATCTCACTTGTAATGGTTCAGATTGGACACTGTGACTGGCCGGTTCTGTGCTCCAGACCACATGTTTGATACCCCTGGACCCATGCAACGAAGTATAAAAAACGTGTCCACACTTTGGCCTGTGAAGAGTGAAAGCAGATATACGGCGTGATATCGAGCCAAATGCTTCAAAGTGTTCCTTGATGATGTGATAAAGAAGTGGCGTTCCTCCTCCAACCACAAACAGGAAGCTCATGAAGCGAGCAGTGTCAGTGCTTGTACGACACTCAC
The DNA here is from genome assembly GCF_056152115.1 of Neolamprologus brichardi. Taxonomy (NCBI): domain Eukaryota; kingdom Metazoa; phylum Chordata; class Actinopteri; order Cichliformes; family Cichlidae; genus Neolamprologus; species Neolamprologus brichardi. The sequence goes on along the minus strand of NC_142117.1, from coordinate 40,666,342 downwards.
CACGAGACCTCTGAGCAGGATGCCTGCAGTCGCACAGCTCTGCTTCTCCCTGCTGTTCACTCTCATCAGCAACATTCATGCAGAAGAATTTATCGCCACAAGAAAAGAAGGAGAGTCTTTATGGTTCAAGCTCCCAGATCAAAACAGCTCCTGCATCACCTCCAGACGTGTTGGTGAAGATACTCTGGTCCTGTGGAACATCTCTGACCCCTGGAACAGAAACTTCACAGTACATGAAGACCTGACAGGACGACTCTCATTTCCTGAGACATTTCATGGTTCTCCTTCATTTACTCTCAACAACCTGACCCACTCAGACTCTGGGCTGTACCAAGAAGTGTGCTGGACTCAGGGCAGCGTGACATATGAGAGAAACATCAGCCTGACTGTGTGTAAGACAGTAAGGGGGGGAGAATCTATCACAACTTCTGAAGACACTGTAGACGTACAATGTAAAGGAGCAGGTGAGAATCTGACGGTGCGTTGGATCAGACATGACAGTAAGTGGGAACAAGACATGCGGAGTATTTTCAAAGACAGAATTTTGAAGGTGAATAAAGTCCAAGAAAGTTTCCTGGAGGTGACAAACACATCACTTCTTCATGTCTTCAATGAAGAACAAACTGTTTACATCTGCCTGGTGATGAACCAACAGCAGTGTGTGAGCACTTACTATGTACGTGTGATCAAAGAAATAAAGCTATGTTATGCTTCAGAGGGAGACACAGCTGTGCTGGAGTGTCCCTTCATGGACCCCATTCATGACCAGCCCCCAGTTTGGATGAAGGAAGTAATTCCCTACAAAACTGCTCAAGAAATTGGTCGAAACTTCTCGCTGGTACTTCCATCACTAATGTTAAAAGATTCAGGTACCTACAGCTGTGAAGGTGAAAAAGTAAGTCATGCGTACTGGCTTTTGGTGTGCCCTAAACTTGGTCCACCTGCAGTAAAGGTTTTCTCAGAGGGAGATGAAGTCACTATGAGATGCTCTGATGATTGGAAAAATAGTCCTGCGGGCTTTATGTTCTTTAAGTTGATCCAAACAGAAGTTAAAATTTTGTACAATTTTGAGTTCTGCAGTGACAATAGAATCACTTGTTCCTATGACAGCCTGATAATCTCTAATGTCTCACTGGAAGATGCAGGAGAGTATGTGTGTACAGTTTTAAATTCAGAGTTAGAGTTAGAGTATGAGTGTGTGTCAGCAGAAAAAACAGTTCTGATCTACAGAGAGCCCTTTGGGGTTTACTCGACCTTCTACAGAGTCAGGTGGATACTGCTCAGCAGTCTGCAGGTGATGCTTTGTGTTGTTGTGGTCTGTGTGACACAGAAAACCAGGAGAGGAGAGCAGCTTTCAGCTCAGACACACACTTAATATGCTCATAATAATAATAATAATAACAATAATAATAATAATAATAATAATAATAATAATAATAATAATAATAATAATAATAATATTAATAATAATAATAATACATAGAAGTGAAGAAATCAAAACAAAAACAAACAAAAATATTATTGTAGATATGAATCTGTGACCTGACTGGACGGTTCAGTCTCTTATATGATTATATATTTTAAACATTTTGCCTTTTTCTATCTTTCGACTTAATTCTTGTTTATTTCTGCTCATATTTTATTTCAGTTATAATGATTATGTGCTTTTTTGTTTTATGTGATTTGATGTTTATCCATATCTCATTCATGTATCTCTCAGAGTATCATTTTGAATATTCTTCTGTTTCTATCAGTGATCAGTTCGATCTATAATAAATGTTAGAAACCAGTTGTAAATGTATTCGTTCTTCACTCTGATGTGAATCATTATCATCTCTCTTGGAAAATGTATTTTGTTATTGTGTTTAAGAGCAGATTCATTACAGCACCATGTTCATCTGCACTATATTGTTTTCATTGTTGTGAATAAACATGATTGTCTGATACAGCAAACACTTCATAATATGGACGTTACTGCTTTGATTGTGTTTTTATATTCTCCATTTTTGTTAGGAATCATTTCTGAAATAAAAATATCTAAATCTAATTTAACAGGCTGAACGTTGATGCTCTTCTGTCAATGACTCCATGATGATTTTAAATTTTAATAAACACACAATCCTCATATTTCAGTGCAGGATGTAGAGCAGAGTATATCAGTCAACTGGATCAGAGCTCATCAGCATTTTGAACTTAATATGCAGCCAACACACTTTAACACGTGTCTGATGTAGAGTGAAACATATCATGGAAAAATGGAAGACGAGAGAAGCTGCACATGGTTATCATCATTTATTTATTCATTTATTTTTTTGCCTGTCCCATTTGGATCTTTAGCCATCAGAATTGTTGTTTGAAGGCCAAGAAAGATGCCATGTTGGTCCATTTGATTGACCTTTATTATAATTGTGTATTTATTTTATTTTATTATCGGTTGTTACAGACGGGACAGACATGACTGGGGGATAGGACAGGGAGAAGGAAAGAATGAAAGAAAGAGAGGGAGAGAAAGAAAAACAGAGGGCAGAAGAGATGATGAGAAAGGGGGGAAGGAACAAAAAGAAAAACAAACACCTGGATCACCTGTATGGAGAAAAAAAACAGAAGAGAAATCAAACAAAGAGCAACATAATAAAAACATGTTATCATCATTTATTATTATTTTTATTTTTCTATTTTTGGTGGTGGTAGAGTTTAAATTTTGTTTTTTTGAATATTTTATTTTAATTAATTAAAATGTTTTAATGAAAAACTATGAATTTTTTAGCGTTATTTTTTAAAATCTTTTTTATCGTTAACTCTGTTTCCCTGGGTCTTTTCCCATGTGTTTTGAATAACTCTTCTTTTTTTGGCAGCGGTACTGGTTTTATTTTGTTGTATTTATCCTCGACACCTTAAAGGCCGGTCCTTGAGAATATTGTCGGTCATAAACCGGTCCGTGGCACAAAAAAGGTTGGGGACGCTGGTTTACAGGACTGACGGGACTCCAGGAAACACAAACAAAGTCAGTGTTTAAGTGGAGACTCATCAACAGACCCGGGCTATCTTTCCATCATCTGGATTCACTTACCCTAACGTTTGTTATCAGGATAAACTGTCACACAGAGTTTGTTATCAGTTCTCTAACCCAGGGTCTTCCCTGCACGCTTACATGAAAGGGGCGGAGTTTGGCAGGATTGAGAAAAAGATGCCTGCCAGCAGATTCAGATGCAACACAACCCACAATGCACTGTTTGCACAAATTTGAGACTACAGCAGCGATAATGTGCAGAGTCTGCAGCGGCAGTACGCTGGACCTGACTTCCCTAAAGGGACCCCACATGACTCCACTCACTCACCTCTGGCAAGCAGAGTGTGTGATTCAGTTGAAACAGCCCTCATGTCAGCTCTGCTGGGCACACTGGGCTGTCAGGTGTCCCTGTCCCTTTTTGCCTGGGCTCCAACAGACTTGAGAATCACCCCTGCAGGTTACATAGGAAATATATAAAACCTTTTCTGCTTCAGCAGAGGATCTTTGTCTCACTGTTTATCATTACTACTGTAACTCGTGTTTTCTGAGAGGTTGCCATCAGTCTGTGAGCTGCACATCTGGACTGCACAGCAGTGGAAAGATCTCGTCCACTGTCACTGAAGTAGTTCTGTATTATCTTAACTGAAATACCTCTTCTGTTTCAAAATACATTTCTAATAAAATCATTTTTAACATCCATGAATGCAGATTATGACTGTAAAAGGAGAAACAACATTAGTGTTCCCATGTTCTTGTTATGGTGCGACTGGATGGCCTTTGAACCCTGGGGCATATACTACGAAGTGATTTCAGCATGCCCAGGTTTTCTTTCCATCATCTGGATTCACTTACACTAACAATCGTGATCAGGATAACCGCTGGTTAGCAAAGTTAATCCAGGGTTTCTCATGCACCTTCACAAGGAAAGGGAGGTGTTGGCAGCATCTGACCAATCACAAAAAGGGAAATTCACAGATAATATGACTTGTCTTGATGCCTAAAATGTTTTTATGCTTGATTCAATTTAGCTGTTAAGTGTCTTTTACTCTGCTGGTGCCGGTTAGGTTCCAGATTAGAGATCAGCAGGTATGAAATCACGACGTACTGACCAATCACTTCTCCAGAAAATAGTGTCACTATTCCTGGAAGATCCCTTTGACTTCTGTTGGGGGGGAAGAGAGGGTCTAAAGTTTCATTTTTGTCTAATGTCTTTGTGTTTCATTAATGAGCATCAGTTAGAAAAAAAACGTGTTCTTAGATGCAACTTTTTTCTGTTGTCAGCAAACAACCACACGATCTGTGTTAATTCATTAACGGAGATTTGCCGCGTGGCGTTAACGTCATTTTAATGAGATTAACGCTGACAGCACTAGTTTTAATATTTAATATATTTAAGGATTTAATTTTTAAATCTTTTTTTCATTTATGTATTTATTTTATTGTTATTTCACTTTCTTTGTCTGTTTATGTTGTTTTTTACTTTTATCTCAGTTTTTGTGATGGAAAGCACTTTGTTCAACCATGTTGGTTTTAACGTACTCTATAAATAAAGTTGGATTGGATTGGACTAATATGATGAAAGCGAGCCCAAGCCTGAAATCGACTCCTGATCTTTGATCCGTCCTCACCTGGTCGTGAACGTGATGGTCAGCCAGGTATCCAGTTTACCTTTGAGTGTCAGATTTAGGCAGATTTGATTGCTTCCGTTTCATAATGACAGATTTAAGTGAACTCCTCTGTCTCCATTCCCAGACTTCTACTTTTGAATAAACTTTCCTTTAACTTGCTCCGAGTGCTCTTTTGTCTGCATGGTGTAACTGTAGCCTGGCATGCTGAATAACCAGTGAGTGGACCTTCCAGAAATATGTGATTTTGGCTGTTGAAGTAGGTCAGTCACCTTTGAAGGGCTGAATATTTATGGAGTCATCAGTTGACGTTCGTTTGTGGAAGTCTGTTTTCACTCTGATAATAAAGAGGATTTATTTATTTCATTGACCAATAATAAAAAGACTTTTATTATATTTTTAACATTATATGATTATATTCACAGTGATGCTTTGAGGCAGTAGCGGTTTTAGATACGGGCGACACGGGCGGTTGCCCGGGGCGGCATCCGCCCGTGTTGCTCGTACTAATGCTGCTCCGACATCAGCCAGCGCATATTGGGAATGGCATGGGCACCGATTGGTTTTCTATCGCCCATTTGCTGGGAGTAAGGGCGCCCTCCGTTTGCGAAGTGCTGCTGCTTGCGGCACAGGGAGAGGGCGGGGCGGCGGGGGATTCTCTGGCTGGCTGGAGCAGCATCTAATAACCAACTCGCAAAATAAAACAAAATAAAAACAAACTAACAAACACGAAAACACCAGACATCATGATACAGACTTATAATTTGCACCGATGTTTTTTTTTCGAAATTCTTTTTTTTTTGCAGGTATAAGGCTACCTGCAGAGGGAACACAGTCCCGTGAAGTGAGGCATGCAGGAAAGACGAGAGTCCCAAAACACCAGCGGAGCCACAGCCTGAGTGTCGTGCTTTCAGCTGTCAGGCTGGAGTGTGTCTGACATTTGCTGTTTACCTGCAGCTCTGAAGGCAGGCCTTCATCCTCCTACAGGAACTACGGCACATTCCTACGTATGTACAGACGTTTTTTGGGGTGCTGCAGAGTTTCAGGGGTGATGCAGTTGCACGAGTGTATGTTTTGCATACAGACTGATCCTATGCTCCAGAGGCCTGGACAGAATCAGACTGCAGACCTTACTGAGTTACTGACCTCTGCAGGATGTCTGGGCTCCGGCTGAGAGGTAGAGTGAGGAGCTCGATGAAGTGGTTCCTGTATCTGATCATCAGGACGGGGAGCATCCCAGAATAGCCCAAGAGGAACTGAGGCCCTGGGGAAAAAGGACGTCTGGAATACCCTGCTAATCCCAGCAGTGGTGCACTTGTGGTTGCTTTGTTGTTGTTAGGGTGCCTGTGTCGTTGACCCAGAGGTTTGAGTTTATTATATTATTTATCACTTCTAGTCTTTGGTTTCTTTGTCGGTGTTGTGTCTTATGGTTCACGTCTCGTTCCCTCTGCTGCAGTGCCTGCGTGTGAGTCTGTGTCTTTAGTTCAGTGTTGTTTCCTGTTTTATTTTGACGGTCCATGTCTGATGTTAATGTATCTGCTTTTGCTTCCTTTGTCTCGTTAGGCCTGATTTGTCCCAGCTGTGTTTCCCTCCTGTTACTCCCTGAGTGCTCCCTCTGTGTATTTAAGCCGTGTGTTTCAGTTTGTCGGTGTTGTGATCTACCCTCATCTTCAGTAGCGGTTTTAGATACGGGCGACACGGGCGGTTGCCCGGGGCGGCATCGTGGTGGGGGGCGACATCACGGACATCTGCAAAAAAAAATTGCTCGTATTCATGCTGCCCCGACATCAGCCAGCGCATATTGGGAATGGCACAGGCACCGATCGGTTTTCTATCGCCCATTTGCTGGGAGTAAGGGCGCCCTCCGTTTGCGAAGTGCTGCTGCTTGCGGCACAGGGAGGAGAGGGCGGGGCGGCGGGGGATTCTCTGGCTGGCTGGAGCAGCATCTAATAACCAACTTGCAAAATGAAACAAAATAAAAACAAACTAACAAACACAAGAACACCAGACATCATGATACAGACTTATAATTTGCACTGATGTTTTTTTTTTCGAAATTCTATACACGAAAAGTGAGCGCGAGCCCTCGGTGCGCCTGCTCGCTGCTGAAGTCAAAGTAAACTTTACTGTCATCTCCGCTACATACAGTCCAGTATATAGAGAGACGAGACAAGGCTCCAGTTACAGCAGTGCAAGTAAACAAACAATAAATTTAAGAAGAGTAAGAAAATAAATATATACTTTAGGACCAGGGGTAAAGGGATCAATAACAATTTAAAATTTATAATTTACAGTTTGCTGATTTACAGTCTCACACACAACCTGTCTAATAGGGGAAGGGGGGCGACTGTTTCCAAATAGAGCGCATTTCATTTATAATGATGTAAATCCAAGTCCATTATGTATTCATGATTTGAATCCTGGGTTGGGCGAAATCCCAGAAATACACCTTAGACAAAGCAAATCTATGAACTAAGGTGTAGGTCTGTTAGGTTATGTTGTGGTGATCCAATAGTTGAGAGATGGGTGTTCATACTGGAGTGCAAAATTAAAACCGATGGAAGATGGACAAGAAAAGTTCAAAGCCATCAGGTGCCCAGTTTAGAAAAAAGAGAAAAGAAGAGGAGAAATGAGCAAAAGATGCAAGTAAGCAGGTGTGTGATTGGATGATGGCAGATCATCCTGAAACAATCAGAATCAGAATACTTTATAAATCCCTAAGGAAATAATGTTGGTTACAGTTGCTCCAAAAAGTAATGGTAAAAATAGCAACAGTAACAGACTAAACTCCAAAAAATACATTATGTTACAGATTTTAATATGAATTAGTCATTGTCAATTGTTGATTTGTCCTGTTCTCCTTGTATGACGAATTATGATGGCTGTTTGGTGGCCATTTGCATACTATGCATACTCTCTCTTCATATGTGTGTTTGTGTTTCTCTGGTGAAATGTAAACTTTATTAAAAGAGATAATATTGGTGTTCCCGCCATATAGTAACTCTCAGGTTTAACTGTAGCATATCCAGGATATCTTTCCGTTAGTTGAGTTAAACCAGCAGCGCAGTTACATGAAAGTGTTGGCAGAATCAAACTAATCTAATTCACATGTCGATATTCTTTTACAGAGAATAATCCTTATTACTGCCAACTATTCCAGAGACATGAAAATCTACAGTATAAAGAAAATAACAATATAGCAGTCAAACACAACACTGTTGTAAAAGAGGTGAATGCTTCAGTTTGTCGCAGATCAAAGTGGAATGTGATTGGTTAAACAGGTGTTCCTGCATGTCCTGTGATATCGGCATTTCCATCAGTGTAAAAGCACAGCAGGCTTTACAAATGCTGTTCATTGAAAACATATTCCCCATCATTCCTCCATTTTAAACGCTTAAAACATGCTGTAAATAAAGACTGAGTGAAAACGTCCTGCTGATTTATAATCCAAAAATCAAACCAGCTCCGACAGTTTGAGTTTGTTATTCTCTCAGCTGCAGATTCGTTTTTACCAACATGAGTTAAATAAAGTTGTTGTTAGGGTGAATTGTTATTGTTGTTCGTCATTTTTATGTTTACCATTTGTACATTGTTTTAATTCTGTGAAAGGAATTCTTTCTGTCCTCCCCTCCCCAGATTCTCGAGGTTCTAGGTGGGGGGCTGTAGTCTTCTGTCATCCTTGTGCTTTTGATGTAAGCTTCCTGCGTTTACGACCCTTTGGTCAGCAGGAGGTCTGACACACACACACACACACACACACACACACACACACACACCCACACACACTCTCACATAACACACACACACACACTCTCACATAACACACATACACACACACACACACTCTCACATAACACACACACACACACACACACACACTCTCACATAACACACACACACACACTCTCACATAACACACACACACACACACACACACTCTCACATAACACACATACACACACACACACACACATTCTCACATAACACACACACACACATTCTTACAGAAGTTCACACATACATACAATGCTTTGTCTTAGAACCATGTGGGCGTGGCTTTGTTCTGACGTGTTTTGTGTGAACTGTCTCTCTATAAAGGCAGCAGGAGGAGGTCAGATCTGGAGGTCATTTTCGTGGTGAACAGACGAGGCCTCCCTTGCGCAAATAATCGATCGATCGACTGTCTTGTTTTCTTCATGATGAATAAGTCTCTAGAATTAGCGGGGCTTGTGGAAACACAGACCCAACAGTTGTGTCTATGACTTTGTTACTGATGCTCATCAAGCAAACTTAAAGACTGTAAAGGCAGACCCGCTATTTTCATCATCAACACGTTTCCGTTTGCAATACCCTGCTGGAAAACTCTCTACACAACTGATGAACGACCGCTTTTTAGTTTCAGAGACATTAGGAGTATTTCCCAAATGCTGACCTGTGTCGATCCAGCCGTAGTTACCGTGGTTACTGCATAAGCTTACTGTGAATTAAACAGCTGGCACTGCAATAACTTACCAGCTGTTCTGTTATCACTAAAAGTTGTGAAATGTTGTATCACCAAAATATCATTCTCAGTCAGTTGTTATTCATTATGTGTTTACAGCGCCCTCTGTGGTTGCTCCAAGTAATGCACTTTAGAAACGGCTTTATTTAGAAAAAACTTTATTGAACAGGAAGTCAGCTCAGTCAAGAAAAGCGAGTGAGCAAAAGAAGGGAAACATATCGGCATGCAGTTTATGGTGTCCTGTCGGAGAAAATACTGTCTGCATCTTCTGTTTGTGGTTGTGTCGCCGGTATGTACTTAAAGTATAAGTTGTTACTTTGTTTTTGTGCAATATGTCGCCCACCAATGCAGTATTTGGCTGTAAAGCTAGTCCTTTTGTTAAGCTAGTTACCCGCGATGTTGGAGGTTGTCTGGGATAGCATCGATAGTACAAGTTCACATAATTAGACATTAGACATTAATTAGACAATTAGACATATGCTATGTAGTAGCAGGGTGGTATATAAATGCATAATATGCTGCACATATGTATGTCATGACTGTATTTTTTATCTTGTTTTCATCTGCATCTAAAGGACAAAGGTCACTCTTTCGAGGATGCCAACGTTCACATTTTGGACAGAGAGGACAGATGGTTTGAAAGAGGAGTGAAAGAAGCCATTTACGTCCACTGTGAGCGACCATCTTTGAACAGAGGCGGTGGTTTACGACACCAACTCTCTGCCATCTATAATCCAGTTTTGAGTTCTTTTCCCAGACGCCTTAACACCCACTCACATCCTGGGCCATCTGACCTCAGGAAATCACATGATAGGGTCGGGCCAGGTTTCACAATGAGCTCACCCGAAACCCTGGCTGATTGTGACCCACACCCAGTTTCACACCTTGGCTCATGTGATTAGGTAGAGGATCATCAGGGGGTCCTTTGTCCCTCTTTGGGGGGGAAACTCCCACTGGGTTTAAATCTGGGACTCTTAGAACTGAAGAAGCTTCTTGGATGAGAGGTGAAACGTCTTCAAGCAACTCAAAGAAGTCCAGACACTTTTCTTTCCAAGCTCCTTAGACTGTCTTGTTTTTAGTTTTACCCTTTTAAATGTCAGTAAACCTGTTGACAACGCTCATCGGTCTTCAGAGTGGTGATATAAGAAAGGTGTTAACGCCCTTGCATCAGACATGCACCCATAACGGCACACCAGCGATAGGAGTGCTTATGTTTTCATTACAAAAGAATGTATAACTCATAGTTTAGGATTATCAAAGATAACGCCCATGTGAGCTGTGTCCTCGGAAACACCAGTATACTAAAATTAATAGGCTATTACTGAAATACACGTGCTGTATTATAAAGTATGATAATTTTTTTTTTCAGTAAAAGATGTTGTAGTCCCTGATAATGCATTGCTTTAAATGGCGAGAATCTTGAGGGATGGCTGTTATGAGGAAAAGCAGCCCAGAAACTTTGCCGGCAGCACACATCGTTGTGTGCCTAAACTTTCGATCTTTTACCCAAGCTAATCTACCATTTTTGGGGGGAATTAGAGATCTGATCTGGATTATCATATTAAGATTTGGGACACATCGTCAGTAGTGGAGCTTGGATTCATTGGGTGTTTTGGCCATTATCACTAGACATCCTCATCCAAGGAGGCCCTGCCAGGGTTGATCAGCCCCGGAGTGTGTCACTGGTTTAGAATCAGAATCAGAATCAGAATCGTGTCTATTGGCCAAGTATATGTGCAGACACATAATTTGGGAATGAATTTGGTTCCGGTAGATGGAGTCTCTCAAGCACAGCAATGTAAATCACACGCACACATAAACACACACGCACACACACACGTGTCTATATATACATTACACATACATACACAAAGCTGTGTAAACCAACTATAGATAACCAATCTAAACTTATGTACATAGAATACAAAAATGAGGTTGAATGAATACTACAGAATGTACATAAGGTGCAGTTGATGGAGGAGCACAGGACAGACTCAATGACGGCAGTGTAGAACTGGATCAGCAGCTCCTGTGGAAGACTCTACTTCCCCAGTTGTCTCAGGAAGTACATCCTCTGCTGGGTTTTTTGAGGATGGAGTTGATGTTGGTCTCCCACTTCAGGTCCTGGGAGATGGTGGTACCCAGGAACTTGAAGATCTTCACAGTCGACACAGGGCTGTCTGATATGGTGAGGGGGGGGGCAGAGTTGAGGGGTGTCTCCTGAAGTCCACTGTCATCTCTACAGTTTTAAGAGTGTTCAGCTCCAGATTGTGCTGACTGCACCAGCCGCTCAACTTCCTGCCGGTATGCAGACTCATCACCATCCTGAATGAGGCCAATGACAGTGGTGTCATCTGCAAACTTTAGGAGTTTAACAGCCGAGTTCTTGGAGGTGCAGTCATTAGTGTAGAGGGAGAACAGTAGTGGTGAGAGGACACATCCTTGAGGGGCACCAATACTGAGGGACCGAGTTTCAGAGGTGATCTCCCCCAGCCTCACTTGTTGCTTTCTATCTGTCAGGAAGCTGGTGATCCACTGACAGGTAGCTGGTGACACGCTGAGCTGGGAGCGTTTGGAGGAGAGAAGTTCAGGCACGATGGTGTTAAAAGCCAAACTAAAGTCCACAAACAGGCCCTGGCATAAGCTCCCGGGCGGTCGAGGTGTTGCAGGATGTAATGCAGCCCCATGTTTACTGCATCATCCACCGACCTGTTTGCCCGGTAGGCAAACTGCAGATGGTCCAGCTGGCGGCCTGTAATGTCCTTCAGATGGGCTAACACCAGTCGTTCGAAGAATTTCATGACCACAGACGTCATGGCGACAGCTCTGTAGTCATTCAGTCCTGTGATGGTGGGTTTCTTGGGAATAGGGATGGAGCGTGGAGCGTTTGAAGCAGGAGGGAACTTCACACAGCTCCAGGGGATCTGTTGAAGATGCGAGTAAAGATGGGAGCCAGCTGTTCAGCACAGGTTTTGAGGCAGGAGGATGAAACACCGTCTGGTCCGGGGGCCTTCCTGGGCTTCTGTTTCTGAAATAGTCGGCTCACATCCTCAGTGTGTATTCTGAGTTTCAGGGAGGAGGAAAGGGGGGTGAGAGGTGTGATGGAGGTCGTTGAGTCTGGATTGGAGAGGGTGGAGGTCATTGAGGCTGGAATGGGGAGGGTGGTGGTGGTCGTTGAGGCTGGAATGGGGAGGGTGGTGGTGGTCGTTGAGTCTGGAATGGGGAGGGTGGTGGTGGTCGTTGAGTCTGGATTGGAGAGGGTGGTGGTCGTTGAGGCTGGAATGGGGAGGGTGGTGGTGGTCATTGAGTCTGGATTGGGGAGGGTGGGGGTGGTCATTGAGACTGGATTGGGGAGGGTGAAGGGGGAAGAGGTGGGAGGTGTGTTGGGGGTCAATGTCTGAAGCAATGTCTCTGGGGAGGGGAAGGTGAGGCATGGGAGTCTGTCCGTCTCAAACCTGCAGTAGAAAGTGTTTAACTCGTTGGCCAGGTCCTTCAGATGGGCTAACACCTCTAGGGACGGGACAGTGCACAAAGTATCATTGTATGCAGACGATTTATTGCTGTATATATCTAATCCAACGGCATCAATCCCTAAATTGCTTAAGGTATTATTATTATTATTGTATCCAGATAAGCGTTACTTCGGACGCATATCTGGATACAAATTAAACTATTCAAAAAGCCTACTGTTCCCTATTAATAACACAGAGCAAGATTTCTCTGCCTTCCCTTTTAAATTAGAAAAAGAAACGTTTAAATATTTGGGAATAAATATAACCCGCACAATGAACGAGTTGCGGATTTATAATTTTGACACTTTGTTAGAACAAACATCACAAGATTTTAAAAAATGGGCAACACTTCCAATCTCATTAGCAGGCAGAATAAATATAGTTAAAATGGCAGTCTTACCAAAATTTCTCTGTTTTCCAAATGGTTCCTGTTTTTATAACCAAATCAAGTTTCAAAGATTTAGACAGATTAATAGCAACATTTATTTGGAAACATTCAAATCCCAGAATAGAAAAAACATATTTGGAAGTACCAAATGAGGCTGGTGGGCTAGGGTTGCCAAATTGTATTTTTTACTACTGGGCGGCTAATATCACCAAATTATTGCACTGGAAATATGTTTATGAAAATAGCGAGGGTGAGGCTTCGGTAAAAATGGAACTGATGTCTAATCCACTTCCCCTCCTAACCTCATCCCTAGCTCTAAATCAAAAACAGAAAATAACAAATCCAGTTGTAAGAACATCTATTAAAATATGGCTTCAATTCAGAAGGCACTTCTGTTTGCAACAGGTTAGTAATTTTTTCCCTGTTGCTTTTAACCCTTTTTTCTGCCATCCATTTCAGATAAAGCATCCAAATTTGGCACAATAATGGTTTGAAGTTTTTTTTACAATTTATTTTCAGGAGAAACTTTTAACACCTTTGACGCTCTGATGAGAGATTACAATATACCAACCTCACATATGTTTAGATACCTGCAAATACGAAGTTTTGCAAAAACATTGTTTCCTTGTTTCCCCTACTTATCTCCTAAAAATCAAGTGGATACCATTTTGGAAATAGATCCTTTTGGCAAAAGGTGAATCTCCGTCATATACAAACTGATACAGAGCTTAAGGCCTACTACTTGGGAAAAAACTAAAAATAATTGGGAAAAAGACATTGGGGTGGATTTATCTGATGATGAGTGGAGATCTTGCTTGAATCGTATACATACTTCCTCCCTTTGCATTCGCCATGGTTCAATTCAGTTTAAAATTCTTCATCGTCTCCATTATACAAGAGAGAGGCTTTCAAAATTTTTCCCAGAAGCCGATCCTGCCTGTCCCAGGTGTGGACATAATCCAGCAAATGAGTGTCACATGATGTGGTCTTGTCCGAACCTGGATAATTACTGGGGAAATATATTTAAAGCATTATCTCATATCAGTGCGCAGAATTTAGTGCTTGATTTCCGCATTGGCATTTTTGGAGTTATGCCATCTCAATACAAAATTAGTAAATCTCAGGAAAATGCCAGAGCATTTGCTGCATTGCTTGCCCGTAGACTTATTCTATTCCACTGGAAGTCTGATAAGGCTCCTTCATACATACATGGTTAAAGGAGGTGCTTTTCTTTTTACCACTGGAAAAACTTAGATACAGAGTTCTCTCATCACAACAAAAATTCTCTGCGACTTGGAACCCATTTATTGACTATATAAAAACGTATTTTCCAGATGTGTGACATACATTTTTTGTTTGTTTTGTTCTGTTTCTCTTTACATGAGCCTCGGGTGGGGAGGGAGGGGGGGTTTCTTTTTTCTTTTTTTTGTTTTGTTTTGTTTTGTTTTTTGTGTATAATGGCAACGTTTTCATTATGTATTGTGACCATGATTTGTGAAAAAAAAATTTAAATAGAAGTTTCAAAAAAAAAAGAAGAAGAAGAAAAAAGAAAGAAATTAGGCCAGTCCAAACATTTGTGGCGTTCTAAGAGAATAACTGCAATTTTAAAACCTGTGTGTGACTGACCTCTGTTGGTGAAGGAGAACATTAAACTGAAATGTAAAGAGGAATAAACTGTTTTAACTGTTGGATTAACAAATATATATTTTGGCTCTTTTGGTTAAAAAAAAAAGGTATTTATTTACATTTATCTCAGACAAAAAATTCAGTATGTGGTTCACAGAATACCTTCTTTGCATGTACTTTACATTTTTGTTTAAAATTGAATCAAAATATTTGAGAAATAGGTATCTATACCCATCAGTATCTCGTACTAAAATCATTAATTATTCAAATCAATATTATTTATTGTCAGCAACTACAACTGAAAAGTGTAAGTAAAACACAATAACGTCGAGAAAAACACAACTACATATTAGTTTGTTTGTTTTTTTAGACTTAGACTACCAGTGAAATACAATAACATTTATATTTGAAAGTTAGGGGGTGATCGTGCTCAAGAGTTGGCAGTTCGTCTTGTAATCAGAAGGGTTTCGAGCCCCAGCACCGACAGTCTTGGTCGCCTACTGGTGGTGGTCAGTTTACAATATTAAGTAAATGGAACAAAATTTTGGATTAACTGACCATCTATATTTCAGTTACATTGACCAAGCATGTCAGAGTTATTTACTCAATTTTTTCATGTTTGTGTAACAACTACAATTATTCATTTCAACTTAATATGTTTAAGCTTTAGTTATTCAATTGATCAAGTATACTGAACAGATTTGACTGGTTTCCAATCTACTCAATATTTTTAAGTGTAAAAGTGTTGCCTCAAAAAATTTAAGTAAATGTCAGCTTTAGTTTTTAGAGTGTAAATCAGGTATCATACAAAAATAAAAATAGTTTCAAATACAGTCATGACAATAAAAGAATATAACTTTAAGGACTTAACAACATTACTTCAGTTATATTACACCAACATCTCTGATACATTAGCACTAAGGGAACACTGAGTGACCTGGTGGTTTTTGTCCATAAAACTACTCATCTAAGATTACCACAAAGTAACAGATCTCTCAGCAAAATTATGCAACATTTTAGGCACTACTGCCCTCTATCAGATCAGTGAGCTGGGATTTTTTATTCATGAACTACTGTTACAGCAACAGATATGGACTACTGGTGCCCCACACAACAACTCAATGTCCACTATGTGAAGGAGCCAAACCCACGCCTTCTCCTCTCGTTAATCTATAGCACCAAAACATCAGTCAGTCACCTGTGACCTCGCCTCTTCACCTCTGTCCGAGCTACAACATGGCAGAGCTGCCTCTGTCACCTGATAAATAACAGTGAGACATTCCAAATACATGCACGTGTGTTTCAAATACAGTAATGAACCACCAAGTCATCTTGGGATGAGAGCTCCAAGGGAAGTACTACGAACACAAAGAGAACGAGGTAAACATGGTTAACCAAGACAGGCTGTGCTAACATAGTTTAGCAGACAAACTGGTGAAGGACAATCGAGAACACTGGCCTTAAATACAGCTGGCTGATTATCTCAGATTGCAGACAGGTGAGTATGTCAGGTGAGCTGATGAGGGCTCCTCCCAGAGGTGGTGCCGTAACCAAACATGGAGACACTCACCCACACATCCATGACAGGAAATGTGTTTCTACATTCAGTCAGTTGTTGTTATAAACTTCATCAGGTTGTAAATCCTGTTTCACTGTTACATTTACCTTTTCAGAGACAGCACAACGACTGAGAGAGAAGGATAGAGAGGGAGATAAAAAGCGAGAGAGACAAGTAACCACCTTTTTCCTCCCTTCAGCACCTCCTGACAGTGCCACGGTGCCTCTGCCGGATGAGTGTTGAAACAATAATGAATTGTAGCACGGAGAGCCTTCATCAGGAGAACCACATTTTGGATGTGACAAAATGGTAAAAATAATAAACTTCTTTTTCTCTGTTAATAATAATAATAATAATAATAATAATAATAATAATAATGATAATAATAATAGTAATAATAATAATAATAATAATAATAATAAAAGTAGGGATATTTCTGCATACATATGTCTTTGTGTGGTGCAGCAGGCTCTGTATCGTGATTGTGAGCTGCTAACCTCTGGATTAGCTTGCATGTCATTGCACTGAACAACTTTAAGGATTTTTATTTTTATTTTTAAACCGTGTCCTGTCTGGCAGCTGTTGCAGTCAGAACTGTCATCTGAACACACTGTGGTTCCAAACAGATGTTGCTCATCCAAGAACAGCTGTATAAGATCTCTCTAGACTCCTCTTGTTCATGTGAATCTTTTATCTTTATTTCTTAATTTCCACTTGTGTTATTTCAGTTTCAGTGTCTGAGGCAGGAGGGGAAAAAGGAGGGCGAGAAAATATATTAAAAGGATAGAGTACAAATACACATGCAGAATGTGTCACTACCAGTTACTGCACCTGCAAGAAAAAAGTAAAGATACAACACCTGGAACACAAAAATTAGAAAATGCAGAGATACATAAACCCACAATCCTTTTGTAGCCTGAGAGGGAGAGGAAGAGAGTGTGTCTTTGACATGAAATGTACTCGAAATCGTTGCCCAGGAGCCACAGGGAGAGAGAGATGGAACCAGGACCACCGGACCATCCGCAGTCCCGAAGAGTACTGAAGACCTGAGAGAAACAAAACAGTGACATCGGCGCATGCATCCCAGAAGGACAAGGAAGGAGGCCCCAGATAGGGTCCCCACGATGCTGCTAAAGGCCAGCCACCTGGTACAAGAAGTAAGAATGAGGTCCCAGGGCCCCAGGCACCCAAGAACCGCTTGTTACCCCCCCTTTCCCACAGGGGCCAAGTCTCAGCATGTGCTAGACCCAGGCCCAGGCTGGCCAAAAAGCTTTAAAGTTAACATTATGTCTTTTTTAAATAAAAAGTCTCCGTGTGACTTCCTGCGAAAGAAGGCGTTTCTGAGATGTACTAACAGTGTAGCGCTGTCTTTCTGGCGAAAAGATGAGACGTGTTTCTGGTTTCATTTCTTTTTGCTGTTGCTTTGCTTGCTGCAGTTTAGTATCTGCAGCAACAACAGAAAACTTTGATCACACAAACAAGACTCACACAGAAAATCAAGCACTGAATCAGTCGAGCCATGTGCCCAAAGTTTCTCCTCTCTCCTTTTCCTAACATATTTTCCTTGACCACAGCAAGGTCACGGAGAGGTGGATAGGAGAACTGATGAGGAGTTATTAAAAGACAAGAGTGACACCATGCTGAAGCTACGATGTGCAGAAGATGGACAAAAAAACATCTTACTTCACCACAACATGATCTAACCTTGTTGTTTCATGCAGGTCATTTAAATGAGACGCATGTGTGAAAAATATCCGTTCAGTACAAAGATCGGAAATTTAAAGAAAAAGTTACACTTTGGGTCAAATTTACTAACATCTGCAGCAAAAAGTGTTTAATGTTAAAAAGCTGCTGGATTTACTGAAGAGGCACAGTGTCAGTTTTGTAACTGAAAGTTGTGAACAGGAATATTTTTGCAGCTAAATTTATGGCTTAGCCTGTGAGTTTGTAGTTACACTTATATGTGTCAAATAAATGTGAATAAGAAGTCTGTGGCACACAATTTATTGCTTTTCAAAAATGTCCTTTATGCACATTTTGACTGGGACGGCTCGTGATCTGAAGGTAAATAATGTTTTGTGCTCTTCAGCTCATTGTGCCGGTCACCTGTTCACATGCATTTAGTGTTTATAGGGTGGAACAGTTTGTAGTAATGCCACGCTCCTCTTGATGAATCTGCACCTGAGTACTAATCCTCAGACCCTTTGCTCAGCAATTTCTACCCAAAGAGTTATTTGTGATATAAACAGCGTGTTGATTTTTCTTCAGCCTCCTCATTTTTCTTGTTTGGAAATCAGCAAAGGGCATTATTACTGCAAACTGATTATATCGAGCCTTAAACACACCTGACTTTATATAAATGTGCGTTCTTCATGCAAAGCAACAACTCAACAAGAAGCAGTTTTTATTCCAGCAGTGTGATGTTCAGAGTTCAACAGTGAGCTTAGAAACTGTTAAAACTCCAAATATGACAGCAGGTTTTGGCATGAATAGGAAAATACAGTTAAAATGAACATTTGCATGATCTGTGCCACTTTATTTATTGTGTTAATGGTTTTCATGAATGGAGGCCCGCTGCAGTGAATTATGGAACAGCATCTTCTCATCTTCTGTTAAATTAGATTTAGATATTTTTATTTCAGAAATGATTCCTAACAAAAATGGAGAATATAAAAACACAATCAAAGCAGTAACGTCCATATTATGAAGTGTTTGCTGTATCAGACAATCATGTTTATTCACAACAATGAAAACAATATAGTGCAGATGAACATGGTGCTGTAATGAATCTGCTCTTAAACACAATAACAAAATACATTTTCCAAGAGAGATGATAATGATTCACATCAGAGTGAAGAACGAATACATTTACAACTGGTTTCTAACATTTATTATAGATCGAACTGATCACTGATAGAAACAGAAGAATATTCAAAATGATACTCTGAGAGATACATGAATGAGATATGGATAAACATCAAATCACATAAAACAAAAAAGCACATAATCATTATATAAGTGAAAAGATAAAATCATAATCACATAAGAGACCGAGGCGTCTAATCAGGTACATATTCATATCTACAATAATATTTTTGTTTTTGTTTATTTTCATCTTGTTACGTTTATGTATAATAATGATGATGATGATATTATTAATAGATAAGATAAGATAAGATAAGATAAGATAAGATAAGATAAGACTTTATTGATCCCTCAACGGGGGAAATTCTTGCTTCACCTCAGCTCAGGTACAGATATCAGAAGAAAATAAAAAAATACAATAAGTACAATCAATGAAAAAAAGTAAGATAATACACTATATACAATGGTAGCATACACAGTATGTGATTATGGATATGGTTGGAAATATGGAAGACAATTATTATTATTATTATTATTATCATTATTATTATTATTATCATTATTATTATTATTATTATCATTATCATTATCATTATTATTATCATTATTATTATTATTATTATTATTATTATTATTATTATTATTATTATTATTATCATTATTATCATTATTACCATTATTATTATTATTATTATCATTATCATTATCATTATTATTATTATTATTATTATCATTATTATCATTATTATCATTATTATTATTATTATTATTATTATTATTATTATTATAAGCATATTAAGTGTGTGTCTGAGCTGAAAGCTGCTCTCCTCTCCTGGTTTTCTGTGTCACACAGACCACAACAACACAAAGCATCACCTGCAGACTGCTGAGCAGTATCCACCTGACTCTGTAGAAGGTCGAGTAAACCCCAAAGGGCTCTCTGTAGATCAGAACAAATTTTACTGCTGACAAACACTCATCACCTGATTTCATATTTGTACACCAGTACTCTCCTGCATGTTTCAGTCATTAGAGAATATCAGTCTGTCTTCATTAGTCTTGATTAGTGGCTGCACTGATGCTGATGTTGCTACACAGTGTTTTAATAATCACTGCTTGGAGATTTTAAATTCAGTGGCACCTATGAAATCTGTCATTGCTGCCCCAAAAAGAGCTCATCCGTGGATAAATGATGATGTAAGGAAGGTCAAAAGAATCTGTAGAAAAGTAGAACATCTTTGGAAATCAACCAAACTCGAAGTTCACAGGCTCCACCTTAGGGAACTTTGGGATTCCTTACATGAAACCATAAAAACAGCCAGATCAGCATATTTTTCTCAGTTAATATAATCAATCAAGAGAAATTCCAAGGTACTGTTTGACTCCATAAACTCTATTGTTTCCCCCGTGGTCCACCGAGTACCTGTGACATCTATATCTGAGAGTGATGAGTTTCTGAATTTCTTTGTGGATAAAGTTGATCATGTCCGTATGAGCATTGGTTCTTCAATACCATCTGTTTGTGTCTCTGGGTCACCTCCCCCTCATTTACTGTCAGTGTTTAACCCAATGACCATACTTGACCTTTCACTCCTGCTGGATAAAATGAAAATTACCACTTGTGCAAATGACATTCTACCTGCTGGGCTGTTTAAAAATGCTCTCTCTGTCATTGGCCCCTCTATTGTAGAGATATGCAATGCCTCTCTTTTAACAGGTGTGGTCCCTACATTCTGTAAACATGCTGTTGTTGAGCCGATATTAAAAAAGAGGAGTTTGGATCCAACTCAGCTTAAGAAGTATAGGCCTATCTCTAAGCTTCCATTATTATCGAAAATTCTGGAAAAGGTAGTTGCAGATCAACTTACCACTTTTTTAGAAAAACATGAAATTTATGACAAATTTCAGTCAGGTTTCCGTAAAAGTCACTCAACAGAAACCGCATTACTTAAAGTCTCTAGTGACATTATGATGTCAGCTGACTCCGGAGCATCCTCAGTCATGGTTTTGTTGGACTTGACATCTGCCTTTGACACCATTGACCATCCTGATTAACAGGCTCTGGGACGTAGTTGGTGTGTCTGGTCGGTTTATGTCACATTCTAAAGATCTGAGATGTGGAGTACCGCAGGGTTCAGTTCTGGGTCCTATTCTTTTTCTTTTGTACATGTTACCTCTAGGACTTATAATTAGGCAGTTCCCTGAGGTGTCTTATCACTTCTATGCTGATGATATTCAGCTCTATTGCTCTTTTAAGCCGATGGAAGTCCATAAACTGTCCTTTTTAATAAAATGTTTAGCTTCCATTGAACAGTGGCTTGGTGACAACTACTTACAGTTGAACTCTGAGAAGTCAGAAACATTAATTATTGCCCCCGACAACCAGATATCTCTAATCAAACAGCATCTTGGTTCTCTTGGCTCATCTGTTCACCTGAGCCTCAGGTACCTTGGCGTGATCTTTGATTCTGCCATGTCCCTAGAACAACACTCTCGCCAGTTAATTAGGAACTGCCTTTTTCAGCTAAGAAACATCTCCAAACTGCGAACTTTGCTGTCTAAGTCTGAGTTAGAAATGGTTATTCATGCTTTTATTTCTTCTCGCTTAGATTATTGTAACAGTCTTTTTCTTTGTTTGAGCAAAAGGAATCTGGACCGTCTCCAGTTAGTCCAGAATGCTGCTGCAAGGCTTTTAACTAAGACACGAAAAAGAGAGCACATTACACCAGTGTTACATTCATTACACTGGCTTCCAGTACATTTTAGAATTCATTTTAAAATCTTGGTACTGACTTTTAAAGCTTTGAATTGTGATGCCCCTGCTTACATTTCTGAACTTTTAGAACCCCACGCTCCCTCTCGCAGCCTGAGATCTTCTAATCAAAGGCTGTTGGTAGTCCCACGAACTCGTTTTAAGACCAGAGGAGATAGATCTTTTAGAGCGGTGGCCCGCCGGTTGTGGAATGCTCTCCCTACATCATTACGTTGCCTTGATTCTACTTATTCTTTTAAAAAGCAGCTTAAGACTCATTTATTTAGATTGGCTTTTAATTAGATTTGTGCTGTGTTTTATTATTAATGTATTTTATGTATTTCTGTTTTATATTACTGTGAAGCACTTTGTGGTTTTTATCCTGTGAAAAGTGCTATATAAATAAATTGATTTGATTTGATTTGATTCAGCGGTGATTCTATGTGGATCGTGAAACATAAAAGAGTACACAATTTTGCCTTCTGTTTGGATCGACTTCATGAACCAAATGGACAACATAGTTGTTTCTCTCTTATCAGAGCATCTGACAGTGACTTCATCTCCCTCTGAGAAGACCTCTACTGCAGGTGGACCAAATTTGGGGAACACAAAAAGTTTGTACCATTGTTTTATGGTTTGACCTTCACAGCTGTACAAACCTGAATCATTTAACATCAATGATGGGAGCACCAGCGAGTAGTTTGGACTGCCTTCTTGGAAAAGTTTGTCCCGCTTCTTCCAAACTGGGGGCTGGTCATGACTGATGGGACACTGAAGCACAGCTGTCTCTCCCACTGAGTGATAGATGACGTTTGTTTGTTTGGTCAAATGTACAGAATGACTGCTCACACATTGCTGTTGGTTCATCACCAGGCAAATGTATACTGTGTTCATTTTTATGTTCGATACATGAAGTGTTGACATGTTTGTCTCCTTCAGGAAATGTGCCCTTCTACTGTCATTCATCAAAAGATACCCAGAACCTTCAGTCCTGAAATCTTCATCAAGCGTCAGTTCATATTTGATCCACTGGACCGTCAGATTCTCTTGTTTCCTTACTTACTGTCCTACACACAGTCAGGCTGATGTTTCTCTCATATGTCACGTTGCCCTCAGTCCAACACACATCTTGGTACAGTCCAGAGTCTGAGTGGGTCAGCTCATGGAGAGTAAATGAAGGAGAATAATGAATTACTGAATATACGACTCGTCCCGTCACATCTTCATGTATTTTGGGGACTCTCTTCCCAAAGTGAGAAATGTTCCACAGGACCAGAGTGTCTTCATCAATAAGTTTGTTTAAAAAATATAAACATTAGTGTGACAGTTTAATCAGATCCTCAGATGAAAATATTTCCTTCTAAATTCTCAGTTTTCACTTGTCAGCTTTCAGTCAAACATTTTTATCTCTGTGTCTAAAACAAGACTTTCCACAGCAGCTGGTTGGTCTGATACTGTGAGAGATGTAATCTATTACTCTTCATGTGACTTCCTGAGAAAGAAAGTATCTTTGAGATGTACTAATAGTGTAAGACAAGGCAAGTTTATTTATATAGCACAATTCAACAACATGGTGATTCAAAGTGCTTTACAGAGACATTAAAAAATAAAAACAAATAAAAAGCATTAAAAAAAGAAAAGAAAGGAACAGTAGATAAAATGTAAGTTTTAGAATTTAAGCTTAAAAGTAAAACAGTGTGGATTTGGTGCTTTATTCAAATGCAGCTGAGAACAGGTGAGTCTTCAACCTGGATTTAAATAAACTGAGTGTTTCAGCTGATCTGAGGCTTTCTGGGAGTTTGTTCCAGATATAAGGAGCATAAAAGCTGAATGCAGCTTCTCCGTGTCTGGTTCTGACTCTGGGAACTGATAAAAGACCGGATCCAGATGACCTGAGGGATCTGGAAGGTTCACACTGGGTCAGGAGGTCACTGATGTATTTTGGTCCTAAACCATTCAGAGCTTCATAGACCAGCATCAGAACTTTACAGTCTATCCTCTGATGGACAGGCAGCCAGTGTAAAGACCTCAGAGCTGGACTGATGTGGTCCACTTGTTTGGTCTTAGTGAGGACTCGAGCAGCAGAGCTCTGAATGAGCTGTAGTTGTCTGACTGATTTTTAGGTAGACCTGTAAAGATGCTGTTACAGTAATCAAGCCTACTAAAGATGAATGCATGGACTAGTTTTTCCAGGTCCTGTTGAGACAGCAGATCTTTTATCCTTGAAATATTCTTGAGGTGATAGTAAGCTGACTTTGTTATTGCCTTAATGTGTTTTTACAAATTTAGGTCTATGTCCATCACTACACCCAAATTTCTCACCTGGTTTGTGGTTTTTAGGTGTATAGATTGAAGTTCTGTGGCGACCTGTGATCGTTTTTCTTTGGCTGCAAAGACTATTACCTCCGTTTTGTTTTTGTTTAGCTGGAGAAAATTGTGGCACAACCAGTCACTAATTTCCACAATGCATTTACCAAGAGCCTGTACAGGGCCTCGGTCTCCTGGTGACATTGTGATATATATTTGTGTGCAGTGTTGGGGAGTAACGGAATACATGTACCGCCGTTACGTATTTAAAATAGAAAATATGAGTAACTGTATTCCGTTACAGTTACCGTTTAAAAAGGTGGTATTTAGAATACAGTTACTTTGTTGAAATAAATGGATTACACGGCGGTACTTCCCTGTTTCATATTGTGGCGGGTCAGGACTGTTTGGGTTTTGTTTGACAGCTACGTTCTGTTGTTCCAGGCAGCGTTACGGTTGCCATGGTTACAGGGTGACGCTCTCTCTCTGCGTGTTTCCTGGGTGAGAGAGGCCTTTTTGTTGTTGTTGTGCTAAGCTAACAGGCAGAATGCTACAGGTATAGCTCTAAAGAATGTAGCATCATGGGCAGTGTAGTCCGTGCTGCAGGGAGAATGGACTGCCATACACGTTATGTGTCTGTGAGCGAGGGAGGGAGAAAAAGGAAAAGTACGAGCTGTCATCGAGCAGAAACGGGAGCTGGAAGCATGTAAATATAATAATAACCACTGCAGCCAAGAAGAGAGCCTGACGAGCCCAGCTGTAAGTAAGCTATTAAGACTCGACTGTACACCGTGTTCGTGTTTTCCTCCAAAAACAATAAGTTCTGTTGGAGCAGCCTTTCAACGCCTCTCTCTGTCTCTGCTAGCAAAGTTGACCCAGACAACAAAGTAAAGCTAGTTTTCAGCTACGAGCCGACACAGAACCCACCGTATTAGCCAGAGGTCCCTTTACTACGGTTCGGAGCCGCGGACCTTCAGTAACAGTAATAAATCACAGCAATAGTACATTCATGTAGTTGTAAACAGCATGATAATATATTAAGTAATCCAAAGTATTCACAATACGTTACTCTCATTGAGTAACGTAACGGAATACGTTACAGAATACATTTTGGGGCATGTAATCTGTAATCTGTAATGGAATACATTTTAAAAGTAACCTTCCCAACACTGCTTGTGTGTCATCTGCATAGCTGTGATAGTTTATTTTGTTGTTCTTTATAATCTGTGCCAGTGGGAGCATGTAAATGTTAAACAGAAGGGGTCCCAAGATGGAGCCTTGGGGAACTCCACATGTGATACTTGTCTGATCAGATGTGAAGTTACCTGTTGATACAAAGTATTTCCTGTTTTCTAAGTATGTTTTGAACCAGTTTAGTACAGTTCCTGAAAGACCTGCCCAGTTCTCCAGTCGTTTGAGTAATATGTTGCGGTCAACTGTATCAAATGCTGCACTGAGATCCAGTAAAACTAAGACTGACATTTTCCCACTGTCTGTATTCAGACATGTGTCATTAAACACTTTGGTCAGAGCAGTTTCAGTGCTGTGGTTCTGTCTAAAACCTGACTGGAAGGCATCATAGCAGTTATTCTGTGTTAAGAAGTAATTGAGCTGTTGAGAAACTGCTTTTTCAATGATCTCACTTAAAAATGGGAGATTTGAGATCGGCCTGTAGTTCTTCATTTGTATCTTGTCAAGATTGTCCTTTTTCAGTATAGGCTTAATTACAGCAGTTTTTAGTGGTTCTGGAAACACACCTGACATTAAAGAAAAGTTGACGATCTGTAACAGGTCTGACTCCAAAGTCTTTGAGACCTTTTTGGAAAAACAGGACATCTAAACAGCAAGAGGAGGAGTTCAGTTGATCTAAGATGTCCTCCAGGTCGTTGCTGTTAATAGGGTGAAACTGTTTGATGGTGTTTAAACAGTTTTTTGGTGGACACAGTACATGTCCTGAATCTGCTGTTGATGTATCAATTGCTTGTCTAATCTTTTGGATTTTGTCTGTGAAGAATTTGGCGAAGTCATTGCAGGCCATGGTCGAAGTTCAGCTGCCACTGACACAGGAGGGTTTGTTAGCCTGTCAACTGTAGAAAATAAGACCCGAGCATTATGGCTGTTTTTGGTGATGATGTCAGAGAAGTAGGACCTTCTTGCACTCCTCAGTTGTAAATTATAATTGTGAAGTTTCTCTTTATAGATGTCATAATGAACCCGAGTTTTTAGGACATCCTGATAATATGAATTGCAGTAATCCAGCCTGGAAGTAATAAAGCTGTGCGCGTGAACAGTCGCGCACTGCTGACACGATCTCCCCACACAGAAAATCTGCGCTGCGCACAAAAAAAATCAAGCCTGAATTGGAATAAAAGTAAATACATGTATTTATTTTATTTTGCTGATTTTCAGTGCGCGGAGACTGTGTTAGCAGTGCACGATTGCTCACGTGCTCAGAGGGAACAGTGACTGACACAATATCTGAAATGACACAAAAAGGCAAAAAAATAGAAAAAGTATAAAAAGTGGATAATAATCAGTACTTGACGATAGTACGTTTACTGCACATAGCTTGGAGGACTGTGCTGAATCAACTCCGTTCACTGAGCAACACAAAGGCCTACCACACCCGGTGCACGGCATTGGTGCATGGGGGTCGTAGTGCAAGATGTAATAAAAGAATAGAGTCCAAATAGAAATGCACAATCACCAACTGCTGCACCTGTAAGAAAAAACAAACATACAACAGCTGGAACACAAAAATCTGAAAATGCACAGATACATAAATCAACAATCTTCTCCTGCAGCAGTCAAACAGTCTCGTTATCACACCTGCATGAAGCACTGTGTAAATGACGGCATCTACCACGTGCACGCGCTATTTCTCCTGCATTGATTGTTTGTGTGTGATAACAGTCTGAAGCACAAAGCTGTACGTGAGCTCCACTGCAGTGGCTCGTGCACTGCTGCGTTCACGGTGTGACATATGTATGTAAAATGTTTACTGAAGTTAGTGAAACAGTGTTTGTAAGGACTATAAGGTCCATAATTACTGAGGCAGTTAGACACACACACACACACACACACACACACGCGCACACACACACACACACACTCCATTTTTATCTGTATCTAGCATTTCCGAGCAGCATGTCTTCATTATCTGTGTGTCTGCAAACACTCTGGTTTCAGTGGTTTCAGATCCATTTCTCTCTCACGTTGGTACAAATTAGTAAACACTTTTTATATTTCACTGTTTTTACACAAGTAAGCAGCATGTCTTTATCAAGATCAATAAGCTGCTCGCAAACAAGAGTTTTAGTCAAAGGTAATGTAGTAATAATTAAACATTTTAGTATTATTATCCTGGCTTGCTCGAGGCTCCGTTTTCTCTGACAGTTTCAATCAAAATTAGAAATGCTGCTCTGAGACTGAGAGAACTAATAGTGCTGCCTGTTGTGCAGTTAGTTTCCAAAACACGTTGTTCATGGTTGCATACAATTTTAGACTGATGTGGGCCAAAGCCTAGCATAGCCTGTAACGTTATTATGACCGGCACATTTTATGAGTGAACTTGGCTTTAAGTGACTTACAGGTTTCTTTGAAAAACACTTTCTTATATCCAGGTTCTTCCTTTTTGCTGCCATCCTCCTCTCCTACTTGCAGGTCCTCACAGTGCAGGCTTGCTGCTGCTAAAACTAAACAGAGCTCCCTGAAAGGCACAGCCAATCACATTGGCCATATTTGTCACATGAGGTAGAGAACGTAATTTAAATCTTTCTTCACCGCTGGTTGAACGAGACGTTGACAGATTGTTTTTTTCTTTCTATTGCGTTTGTTTTTCTTTACTTGAAGAAATCAAATTATTGGTGGGGCCATGCCCCCTCTGTCCATGCCAAATCTACGCCCTTGGCCTAGTACATGGTTCTGTTGTTGTAATGATGGTCATGTCTTCCATGTAGGCCCTAATGGGAGGAAGACGAAGGCAGTTAGGCAGTTTTGCAATCTTGACTCAATACACACACACACACACACACACACACACACACACACACACTCCATTTTTATCTGTATCTAACATTTCCGAGCAGCATGTCTTCATTGTCTGTGAGAATAGTAACAAATCACACAGCAATAGTACATTTGTACTGGAACTGTTTGTATGTTATTTCTCCAGGCCCATAGGGGGCGCAGGTTTGCACAGTTTGCTATCTTGAGCCAATTAGTCACTAGAAGAAGTGTGATAGGAAGTGTTTGCTCATGAGTGAAGCAAGACATGGGCTGTGTCCCATTTCAGGGTCTGCACGCTTGAAGTACGCATTTCAAGTGCGATTACGTCACCGCCACGCGACGACGGCTGTCCCAATTCGAAGTGTACTCCAAATGCATACTACAAATGCACCATCGATTTCCCCAAATATCAAGCGTGGTCTGGTGCACGCTTCGTGGTCCCATATATCCCACAATGCATAGCGCGCGGCAGCCAGGCCATTGCGTAATGATGTCAGCAGCTGCGGACGAGGTTGAAACGGCGTCGGAGGACAGCAACTCCCGCAAATGTAAGATATGTGTGAAGGAGCGAAACAAATGCCAAGATGTAAAAGTTAATGGGAGGTTAATAGAAAATGTCAAGGTGAATCATGTGACACCTGCCCGACCCACGTAACCGTGAATGCACAGACCCGCAAAGCTGTAAATCCTGTACTAGACCGAGGGCAGTATGAATAGACGTATCACCACAGTGCAATCAACTGTACTAATATGAACCTGCCTGTGCCGCAAACAGGAATGGGCCTGATAAAGCAAATGTTCTGCCCCACTCAGTGCTGTCCCTGTCCCGCAGTAAACAGTATTGCCTGACATTGCAGTGTGTATGTTCCACACAGCTGTAAATGGTGAACTGACGGCAAATGGAGAAATGCCAAAACAGAAGTGCATGATGGTGGGGAATGTAATCCAATGTCACGCTGCATTACAGGGACCAAGGAGCAGACGGCAGACCTTATACGACTCCGCCGTGACAATGAGCACCTGTTCACGGGTGCGAAACACTCTGCCGCAGGGAATTGGAGGTACAGCAACAGTATGAGGTCTACAAGTATTGAGGCACAAGGGACAGTGAACCGTCTGCCCTGTGGTCCCAAGCCAGTACATCCTGCTGTGGATGCCATAAACGGAATGACCTGATATACATGTGCTCTCATATTTCGTTTGTCAGGGAGATCGTGGAGAAGATGGACCTGGCGGGGAAAATCTCCCCTGTGCAGGCCAAACGTAAATGGGAGAACCTGAAAAGGAAATACAAGGTATGTACAGTGGTAGTGACAGATGTAACTCCACACGGAACACTGAAAAGTCACCTATGTAAACCTGCACTGTTGCTGTTGTTGCTAACTGCCACCTGTGATGTATCCTCCCCTCAGGAGTGCAAGTATCCAGCGACGGGTGAGGGTGCAAGTGGGAAGCCCACTGCCGCAACATGGCCCTGGTTTGATGCCATGGATGAGGTGCTAGGACAGAGGCCCTCCACCAGGCCACCTGTCCTAATCTCCTCCATCCAGGAGGACGCACCAGGGCCCAGTGCAGCAGTGGGCAACCCACTCTCACACCAGGAGGGGCAGGAGGATGAGGAGCCGCCTGAGGCACGGGTGGCGAAAAGGAGGAGGGACGGGGAGGATAAGCTAATTGCCCTAATAAAGGAGGACATGGCCCAGCAACGGCAAATGGAGGAACGGAGAGCCGAGAGGATGGACAGGCTGATAGGCGTCCTCGAAAAGCTGGTGCAGCAGAAAAAGGACTGAGACAGCCACTGTACATAGTTGAACTTTATTTATGCTGACACCCCAACCTTTGTTTTGTACAAACATGATTATTTCAGTGATTAGATTTCTGTTGATACAACGCAATGTACATAGTTGAACTTAATTTATGTTGTTGTTCCAACCTTTTTCTTTTTTTTTCCAACCACAAAATTATTTCAGTTATGTAAATAAAGACAGTGGGAACATCCCAACTGTGAGTGCATGTCTGTCACAAACTACATGACACAATTTCAGGGGCCTGACCTATTGCACGTGCCAAATTGTGGAAATGAAAGCAGTGCAACGTATAACACAACATGATTGTGGGAAATGCACTACCCACTGCAGTCCAGGATAAACCTGAGTGTCCGAGCATGCACACACATCATCAACCAGGCCTGACATGTGCCTGTGCAGGGAGTCTTGGGCAGTGCTGCTTGGTCCGCTGGACCAGGACCACAGAGATGAGGGAGGTGCCACAGGTAAGACCCCCGGTTCATAGCCAGGTACTGAGTGGAGCATCCCACATAGGCGTCCCCAGATGTTGCTCAGGCATGCTCATTCCCACTGTCCACCGCAACATCCTCCACTTGGGTCTGCAGGGCTGGTGGAACCGACAGCTGCCATGTCACTAGATTGTAATCATGGTGGTGGGAAAAAGACATGGTGAAAACAAGCATGTTAAGACAGATCTGTCACGTGAAATCCCAGCACTGTGCAGATGCACCACTAAGGGATACTTGCCTGCTGACAATAATCGTGGTCCGGGGGTACCTCCTCCAGGGCAGACACCTCAGCAGATAGCTGGTCCCGCCAGTGTGCACCACTGACTGCCTCCACACCAGTCTCCCCCTCATCTTGGGCATCATCCTCGGGTTCCTCATCTGGAGCCACAATGTCACCAGCACCGATGCAGATGTTGTGCAGCACGGCACATGCTGTTATGACCTGCGACAGATGTTTAATCTTGTAAGTACAGTGTACATGCCAGGGTATGCACTACAGTTGCCATTATGATTGGACATACAACAATGATGCTCGTATTAGCGTGACATACATGTGGCACGAAGGTGTGGTGCACCTCCAGCGCTTGCAGGAAGATGACACGGAACCTTGTCTTCATCATTCCAAAGGCACGCTCTATGACAGAGCGTGCCCTGGAGTGATGTGCGTTAAAGCGCTGCGCTCCCACACCGTGGACTGGCCTCTTGTAGGGGGTGATGAGGGGGAGTGGATGTTGGAGACATGGGTACCCTCCATCTGCAAGGATGAAATGCCCTGGGGGAGGGTAACGGGCCTGTCGGTACAGTGGGCTGTGGCGGAGGACCCTGGAGTCATGCACTGATCCCGGCCAGCCCACATGTGTATCGACAAAGCGGCCCTGATGGTCACATACCGCCTGCAGGATTATGGACGGGTACAACTTCCTGTTCCTGTAGCACTGACCGTCAGGGCCGCTGGGGGGCTTGATGTGGACATGGCAGCAGTCAATTGCACCAGTAGCCTTCACAAAGGCCCTGTGGCCTGCCAGCTGTGCAAACCCATTGGACATGGCATCTAGGTCTTCTGGGGTCCGAGGGAGGTGGATGACCTGGTGGCGCGTGGCCACCACCACCTCTGTGACCCTGTGCACAATGCGGTGGACAGTGGAACGGGGTATTGCGAACACCCTGGACACGACCCTGTAGGCTGCTCCACTCGCCAGCCAGAAGAGGAACACAAGGGTCTCGATCGGGGCACCCCACCCATGTCTCCGTTCCTGGTTCAGTAGATTCAGCAGCGCTGTCACGGACTCCCTGCTGAGGCGGAAATCAGGTGTCCTCATTATTGAAGTATCTGTCCAGGACTGGGACACTCAGGTTAATCCTGCAGTACAGGGGTCTGGTCTGGTGAAAGTAAATACAGGACATGACCGACATTCTTTTATTCTGGTTATTGTTCTGATTGTTGCTGTTCTTGTTTTCGCAGGCAGTGGACACTGTGCTTGTGGTGACCCAACTATTAACCTCTGTATATTTTATCTATTTTATTTTATTGTTTACTGTATTTAATTTGTAACATATGTATACACACACACACACACACACACACACGTGGCATGCCTGTTTTGTATACACATCCAGTCATGCATACACTCTTATATTGTACATATATTTATTAGTCTCAGATTTAGCCATTCTTATATTTTGCTTGTTTTATGTTATTGTATTTTTGCACACCTCTGCGCTTGTGAAGCTCGCACACAGGGATTTCACTCGCATGTACTGTACCAGTGTACCTGCACATGTGTGCTGGCTGCGGGCGCACACAGTTCTGGGACTCACATCTACAGTCACATATATCAGGGTGTTACGCTAGTACACAGGTACACACGTCATATATCTCAGGGGGGAGGCATGTCGCTATGTATTTATCACTGTACCTGCACGTGGGTGTCCCGTAGTCGCAACAGGATCATTCGTCTGTGACGGGTGGGTTGTTGGGGCTCTTCCATTAGCAGGGAAATGGCACACGCAAGGACGTGGTCTGTGTCCATGTTGCCGATCGGGGGAGGTGGTACGGGCAGGCACAGCTGGTGACGCGAATTCAAAGGGTAGACCGTCCCATTTCACGGGCCTCTCACTTCCTACTCACTACAAGGTGGAATATTTGCAAAATCATGACTACTTGTGAAATTAAATGGTGGTTGCTCCTTATGTATGGACATTGCTTGTGGTGTACCCCAAGGCTCAGTTTTGGGCCCAAAATTCTTCAACTTAAACATTAACAACATCTGTAAAGTGTCCGAAGTATTAAAAATGGTTCTCTTTGCTGACGATACAAACATCTTCTGCTCTGGTGATGATCTGCAGAATTTATTGGAGGATATGACTAATGAAATAAGTAAAGTGAAGTTCTGGCTTGATAAAAACAAATTATCATTAAATTTGAATAAAACTAAAATGATGTTATTTGGAAATAGTACTTTAAATACAATGCTAAGATTAAACTAAATGGTGTTGATATTGAAAGAGTCAGTGAAAATAAATTTCTGGGGGTAATAATAGATGAAAAACTGGAGTGTATTACACTATTAGTACATCTCAGAGACACCTTCTTTCTCAAGAAGTCACATGAAGAGTAACAGATTACATCTCTTACTCTTAAATGAACGTTTGACTGAATGCTGATAAGTGAATACTGAGAATTTAGGAGGAAATGTTTTCAAATTTTCCTGCAGAGAATCTGATTAAAATGTTTTTTGCACTCAGCGAGCAAGAATCAGTTTGATCAGTGACCTTTTTTCAGCCAGTAACATTTAAGGTCACACATCCGCTGTAATATTATAATTTGCTGTTCTTTTTTAAATACACCTTTATGGAGAAGAAAAGCATCTGGATGTCCTGATCCCAGATGTTTTTCTTTCCAAGCTCCTTATGTAGCTGAGCTATAACGTACTGAGTGAGTCATCGTGAACTTTCTCAAATGTGCATTGTATAGATTTTATTTTTTATTATTTAGATGGAATTTTTGTAATACTAAGGTTCCACATGTCACTGTTGTAGTGGGGCATCAGTGGGACACCGATAGTACATGTCGCATGTGTGGGGTTTCCCAGCCAGAACTGCATGGACTCCACACTGATAAGGCTCATTCTCCGTAGCTCCTCCCCCTTTACTAAATTATAAGTCGGCATTTCCAACAGTGTAAAAGCACAGCAGGCTTTACAAATGCTGTTCATTTAAAACATATTCCCCCATCATTCCCCCATTTTAAACGCTTAAAACATGCTGTAAATAAAGACTGAGTGAAAACGTCCTGCTGATTTATAATCCAAAAATCAAACCAGCTCCGACAGTTTGAGTTTGTTAGTCCCTCAGCTGCAGATTCGTTTTTACCAACATGAGAAAGTTAAATAAAGTTGTGTCTATGACTTTGTTACTGATGCTCATCAAACAAACTTAAAGACTGTAAAGGCAGACCTGCTATTTTCATCGTCAACACGTTTCTGTTTGCAATACCCTGCTGGAAAACTCTCTACACAACTGATGAACGACCGCTTTTTAGTTTCAGAGACATGAGGAGTATTTCCCAAAGTCTGACCTGCGTCGATCCAGCCGTAGTTACCGTGGTTACTGCATAAGCTTACTGTGAATTAAACAGCTGGCACTGCAATAACTTACCACCTGTTCTGTTATCACTAAAAGTTGTGAAATGTTGTATCACCAAAATATCATTCTCAGTCAGTTGTTATTCATTATGTGTTTACAGCGCCCTCTGTGGTTGCTCCAAGTAATGCACTTTAGAAACGGCTTTATTTAGAAAAAACTTTATTGAACAGGAAGTCAGCTCAGTCAAGAAAAGCGAGTGAGCAAAAGAAGGGAAACATATCGGCATGCAGTTTATGGTGTCCTGTCGGAGAAAATACTGTCTGCATCTTCTGTTTGTGGTTGTGTCGCCGGCATGTACTTAAAGTATAAGTTATAACTTTGTTTTTGTGCAATATGTTGCCCACCAATGCAGTATTTGGCTTTAAAGCTAGTCCTTTTGTTAAGCTAGTTACCCGCGATGTTGGAGGTTGTCTGGGATAGCATCGATAGTACAAGTTCACATAATTAGACATTAGACATTAATTAGACAATTAGACATATGCTATGTAGTAGCAGGGTGGTATATAAATGCATATTATGCTGCACATATGTATGTCATGTATTTTTTATCTTGTTTTCATCTGCATCTAAAGGTCAAAGGTCACTCTTTCGAGGATGCCAATGTTCACATTTTGGACAGAGAGGACAGATGGTTTGAAAGAGGAGTGAAAGAAGCCATTTACGTCCACTGTGAGCGACCATCTTTGAACAGAGGCGGTGGTTTACGACACCAACTCTCTGCCATCTATAATTCAGTTTTGAGTTCCCTCCCCAGACGCCTTAACGCCCACTCACATCCTGGGCCATCTGACCTCAGGACATCACATGATAGGGTCGGGCCAGGTTTCACAATGAGCTCACCCGAAACCCTGGCTGATTGTGACCCACACCCGCTTTCACACCTTGGCTCATGTGATTAGGTAGAGGATCATCAGGGGGTCCTTTGTCCCTCTTTGGGGGGGAAACTCCCACTAGGTTTAAATCTGGGACTCTTAGAACTGAAGAAGCTTCTTGGATGAGAGGTGAAACGTATTCAAGCAACTCAAAGAAGTCCAGACGCTTTTCTTTCCAAGCTCCTTAGACTGTCTCGTTTTTAGTTTTACCCTTTTGAATGTCAGTAAACCTGTTGACAACGCTCATCTGTCTTCAGAGTGGTGATATAAGAAAGGTGTTAACGCCCTTGCATCAGACATGCACCCATAACGGCACACCAGCGATAGGAGTGTTTATGTTTTCATTACAAAAGAATGTATAACTCATAGTTTAGGATTATCACAGATAACGCCCATGTGAGCTGTGTCCTCGGAAACACCAGTATACTAAAATTAATAGGCTATTACTGAAATACACGTGCTGTATTATAAAGTATGATAATTTTTTTTTTTTAGTAAAAGATGTTGTAGTCCCTGATAATGCATTGCTTTAAATGGCGAGAATCTTGAGGGATGGCTGTTATGAGGAAACGCAGCCCAGAAACTTTACCGGCAGCACACATCGTTGTGTGCCTAAACTTTCGATCTTTTACCCAAGCTAATCTACCATTTTTGGGGGGGATTAGAGATCTGATCTAGATTATCATATTAAGATTTGGGACACATCGTCAGTAGTGGAGCTTGGATTCATTGGGTGTTTTGGCCATTATCACTAGACATCCTCATCCAAGGAGGCCCTGCCAGGGTTGATCAGCCCCGGAGTGAGTCACTGGTTTAGAATCAGAATCAGAATCAGAATCGTGTCTACTGGCCAAGTATATGTGCAGACACATAATTTGGGAATGAATTTGGTTCCGGTAGATGGAGTCTCTCAAGCACAGCAATGTAAATCACACGCACACATAAACACACACGCACACACACACGTGTCTATATATACATTACACATACATACACAAAGCTGTGTAAACCAACTATAGATAACCAATCTAAACTTATGTACATAGAATACAAAAATGAGGTTGAATGAATACTACAGAATGTACATAAGGTGCAGTTGATGGAGGAGCACAGGACAGACTCAATGACGGCAGTGTAGAACTGGATCAGCAGCTCCTGTGGAAGACTGTACTTCCCCAGTTGTCTCAGGAAGTACATCCTCTGCTGGGTTTTTTGAGGATGGAGTTGATGTTGGTCTCCCACTTCAGGTCCTGGGAGATGGTGGTACCCAGGAACTTGAAGATCTTCACAGTCGACACAGGGCTGTCTGATATGGTGAGGGGGGGGGGGGGGGGGGGGGGGGGCAGAGTTGAGGGGTGTCTCCTGAAGTCCACTGTCATCTCTACAGTTTTAAGAGTTTTCAGCTCCAGATTGTGCTGACTGCACCAGCCGCTCAACTTCCTGCCGGTATGCAGACTCATCACCATCCTGAATGAGGCCAATGACAGTGGTGTCATCTGCAAACTTTAGGAGTTTAACAGCCGAGTTCTTGGAGGTGCAGTCATTAGTGTAGAGGGAGAACAGTAGTGGTGAGAGGACACATCCTTGAGGGGCACCAATACTGAGGGACCGAGTTTCAGAGGTGATCTCCCCCAGCCTCACTTGTTGCTTTCTATCTGTCAGGAAGCTGGTGATCCACTGACAGGTAGCTGGTGACACGCTGAGCTGGGAGCATTTGGAGGAGAGAAGTTCAGGCACGATGGTGTTAAAAGCCAAACTAAAGTCCACAAACAGGACCCTGGCATAAGTTCCCGGGCGGTCGAGGTGTTGCAGGATGTAATGCAGCCCCATGTTTACTGCATCATCCACCGACCTGTTTGCCCGGTAGGCAAACTGCAGAGGGTCCAGCTGGTGGCCTGTAATGTCCTTCAGATGGGCTAACACCAGTCGTTCGAAGGATTTCATGACCACAGACATCATGGCGACAGCTCTGTAGTCATTCAGTCCTGTGATGGTGGGTTTCTTGGGAATAGGGATGGAGCGTGGAGCGTTTGAAGCAGGAGGGAACTTCACACAGCTCCAGGGGATCTGTTGAAGATGCCACTAAAGATGGGAGCCAGCTGTTCAGCACAGGTTTTGAGGCAGGAGGATGAAACACCGCCTGGTCCGGGGGCCTTCTTGGGCTTCTGGGTCTGAAATAGTCGGCTCACATCCTCAGTGTGTATTCTGAGTTTCAGGGAGGAGGAAAGGGGGGTGAGAGGTGTGATGGCGGTCGTTGAGTCTGGATTGGAGAGGGTGGTGGTGGTCGTTGAGTCTGGAATGGGGAGGGTTGTGGTGGTCGTTGAGTCTGGAATGGGGAGGGTTGTGGTGGTCGTTGAGTCTGGAATGGGGAGGGTTGTGGAGGTCATTGAGGCTGGAATGGGGAGGGTGGTGGTGGTCGTTGAGTCTGGAATGGGGAGGGTTGTGGTGGTCGTTGAGTCTGGATTGGGGAGGGTGGGGGTGGTCATTGAGACTGGATTAGGGAGGGTGAAGGGGGAAGAGGTGGGAGGTGTGTTGGGGGTCAATGTCTGAAGCAATGTCTCTGGGGAGGGGAGGGTGAGGCGTGGGAGTCTGTCTGTCTCAAACCTGCAGTAGAAAGTGTTTAACTCGTTGGCCAGGTCCTTCAGATGGGCTAACACCTCTAGGGACGGGACAGTGCACAAAGTATCATTGTATGCAGACGATTTATTGCTGTATATATCTAATCCAACGGCATCAATCCCTAAATTGCTTAAGGTATTATTATTATTATTGTATCCAGATATGCGTTACTTCGGACGCATATCTGGATACAAATTAAACTATTCAAAAAGCCTACTGTTCCCTATTAATAGAATAGAATAGAATTCAACTTTATTGTCATTGCACATGCACAGGTACAGGGCAACGAAATGCAGTTTGTATCCATCCAGAAGTGCTTTAGTGATATAGATATATTACAATATATATTAGCAATAATATAGATATGTAAGTATGTTACAGAAATGGGTCTATTATGGTATGTTATAATGTACATGGTATGAAGTATGTTATGAATATTCTATAACTATAAGTATGTACAGGCTGTAGTGAGTACAAGCTATGTACAGGCTATGAACAGGATATAAAAATGAAATAAATAAAAAAAACTATACAGAAATCTGAGATATACAGTTATACAGAAATTTGAACTATGCAAGTTATAAACAGTTGTAGGATTAAAAATTATCGTATGATTATTTACACGGAACTATACAGTAGTGCAGTTAAGATAAGTGAGATATGTGGATAATTTCTACAGAGGTATATAAAGTGCTGGTGGTTGTGAGTGGTGGTTCAGTCCATGTTATTATTGTGTGTTTGAGGGTACGGTTGTCCATTGTGTGTGTGTGTAGGTGGTTGTGGGTGTGTGTATGTCCAGTCCATGAGTTTAACGTGGGTCAGATGTCAGGAGGCAGAGTTCAGGAGTCTGACAGCTGTGGGGAAGAAGCTGTTCCGGTACCTGGTGGTCTTAGTCCGGAGGCTCCTGTAGCACCTCCTAGAGGGCAGGAGGGTGAAGAGTCTATGTGATGGGTGACTGGGGTCTTTGATGATTTTCCCAGCCCTTTTCAGACACCGCTTCCTGTATATGTCTTTTATGGCAGGAAGTGGTGCTCCGGCGATGCGCTGGGCAGTTTTCACGACCCTCTGCAACGCCTTCCGGTCCGAGGCAGAGCAGTTCCCGTACCAGACTGTTATGCAGTTGGTCAGGATGCTCTCGATGGTACAGCGATAGAAGTTCACCAGGATGTCTGAGGACAGGTGGTTTTTCCTCAGAGTCCTCAAGAAGAAGAGGCGCTGGTGAGCCTTCTTGACCAGCTTGGAGCAGTTGGTCGTCCAGATGAGATCCTCGGAGATGTGGACTCCCAGGAACTTGAAGCTGCTCACACGGTCCACAGCCGTCCCCTTAATGTGGATGGGTGGATGTGGGTCAGCATTCCTCCTGTAGTCCACGATGAGCTCCTTGGTCTTCTCTATGTTAAGCAGCAGGTTGTTTCTGTCGCACCACTCAGCCAGACGATCCACCTCCTCCCTGTAGGCGGCCTCATCGTTGTCACTGATGAGGCCAATCACCGTGGTGTCATCTGCAAACTTAATGATGGTGTTGGAACCATCAGCAGGTCTGCAGTCGTGGGTGAAGAGGGAGTAGAGGAAAGGGCTCATCACACAGCCTTGTGGTACACCGGTGTTCATTGTGATTGTAGATGAGCAGCGGTTATCCAGCCAGACATGTTGGGGGCGGTTGGTCAGGAAGTCCAGTAACCATTTGCAGATGAGGGAACTGATGCCCAGGTCTGTCAGTTTCCTGATGAGTTGTGAGGGGAGGATTGTATTGAACGCTGAACTGAAGTCTATAAACAGCATTCTGGCGTATGTGTTGTTGTTGTCCAGGTGTGAGAGGACAGAGTGCAGTGCGATGGAGACTGCATCCTCTGTGCTCCTGTTCTGGCGGTATGCGAATTGGTGGGGGTCCAGGGTGGGGGGGAGACAGGATTTGAAGTGTGCTAGGACCAGCTGCTCTAAGCACTTAGAGATGATGGGGGTGAGTGCTACTGGGCGGTAGTCATTGAGGCAAGATGGGTTGGAGTTTTTGGGTATCGGGACGATACCCAAAAACGATACGGACGATACGGCACTCCTGCAAGCTCCCCAGAACACGCTCTGAGAACACGCCCGGGGATGCCATCAGGACCTGCAGCCTTGTGGACATTGATCCTGCTCAGCACCGCTCCTACATCGGTGGGGGAGAGAGTCAGAGGTTGGTGGTCTGGCGTCATGTCTGTTTTGGTTGTGGTTGTTGGATTCCCTCGCTCAAAACGAGCATAAAAGTTGTTGAGCTCGTTGAGGAAGGAGACATCAGAGGATGCGGGGGAGGGTTTGGTGGTCCTGTAGTCTGTAATGGTCTGGAGTCCTTGCCACATGCGTCGGGGTTGGAGTTGGAGAAGTGTTCTTCTACCTTCTTTTTGTAGTGGTGTTTGGCTTTTTTGATGCCCTCCTTTAGATTAGCCCTGGCTGTACTGTAGGCGTGTGCATCTCCTGACCTAAAGGCAGTGTTGCGGGCCTTCAGGAGGAGACGAACATCCCGGTTCATCCAAGGCTTCTGGTTGGGGTACATGGTGATCGGTTTCTGGGTGGTGACACTGTCTGTGGTTTCGGAGATGTAATCCAGTACAGATGAGGCGTACTGGTCCAGGTCTGTGTGGGTGAACATATTCCAGTCTGTGTTTTTAAATCTGTCCTGGAGCACTGCGTCTGTCCCCTCTGGCCACACTTTAATTGTCGTCACAGCAGGTTTCACACGTTGGATGAGTGGTGAATACCGAGGTGTGAGGAACAGGGAGGAACAGGGAGAGATGGTCCGTTGTTATTAATAACATAGAGCAAGATTTCTCTGCCTTCCCTTTTAAATTAGAAAAAGAAACGTTTAAATATTTGGGAATAAATATAACCCGCACAATGAACGAGTTGCGGATTTATAATTTTGACACTTTGTTAGAACAAACATCACAAGATTTTAAAAAATGGGCAACACTTCCAATCTCATTAGCAGGCAGAATAAATATAGTTAAAATGGCAGTCTTACCAAAATTTCTCTATGTTTTCCAAATGGTTCCTGTTTTTATAACCAAATCAAGTTTCAAAGATTTAGACAGATTAATAGCAACATTTATTTGGAAAAATTCAAATCCCAGAATAGAAAAAACATATTTGGAAGTACCAAATGAGGCTGGTGGGCTAGGGTTGCCAAATTTTATTTTTTACTACTGGGCGGCTAATATCACCAAATTATTGCACTGGAAATATGTTTATGAAAATAGCGAGGGTGAGGCTTGGGTAAAAATGGAACTGATGTCTAATCCACTTCCCCTCCTAACCTCATCCCTAGCTCTAAATCAAAAACAGAAAATAACAAATCCAGTTGTAAGAACATCTATTAAAATATGGCTTCAATTCAGAAGGCACTTCTGTTTGCAACAGGTTAGTAATTTTTTTCCTGTTGCTTTTAACCCTTTTTTCTGCCATCCATTTCAGATAAAGCATCCAAATTTGGCACAATAATGGTTTGAAGTTTTTTTTACAATTTATTTTCAGGAGAAACTTTTAACACCTTTGACGCTCTGATGAGAGATTACAATATAGCAACCTCACATATGTTTAGATACCTGCAAATACGAAGTTTTGCAAAAACATTGTTTCCTTCTGTCCCCTACCTACCTCCTAAAAATCAAGTGGATACCATTTTGGAAATAGATCCTTTTGGCAAAAGGAGAATCTCCGTCATATACAAACTGATACAGAGCTTAAGGCCTATTACTTGGGAAAAAACTAAAAATAATTGGGAAAAAGACATTGGGGTGGATTTATCTGATGATGAGTGGAGATCTTGTTTGAATCGTATACATACTTCCTCCCTTTGCATTCGCCATGGTTTAATTCAGTTTAAAATTCTTCATCGTCTCCATTATACAAGAGAGAGGCTTTCAAAATTTTTCCTAGAAGCCAATCCTGCCTGTCCCAGGTGTGGACATAATCCAGCAAATGAGGGTCACATGATGTGGTCTTGTCCGAACCTGGATAATTACTGGGGAAATATATTTAAAGCATTATCTCATATCAGTGCGCAGAACTTAGTGCTTGATTTCCGCATTGGCATTTTTGGAGTTATGCCATCTCAATACAAAATGAGTAAATCTCAGGAAAATGCCAGAGCATTTGCTGCATTGCTTGCCCGTAGACTTATTCTATTTCACTGGAAGTCTGATAAGGCTCCTTCATACATACATGGTTAAAGGAGGTGCTTTTCTTTTTACCACTGGAAAAACTTAGATACAGAGTTCTCTCATCACAACAAAAATTCTCTGCGACTTGAAACCCATTTATTGACTATATAAAAACGTATTTTCCAGATGTGTGACATACATTTTTTGTTTTTTTTGTTCTGTTTCTCTTTACATGAGCCTCGGGTGGGGAGGGGGGGGGGGGGGGTTGTTTTCTCTTTTTTCATTTTTTTTTTTTTTGTTTTTTGTTTTTTGTTTTTTGTGTATAATGGCAACGTTTTCATTATGTATTGTGACCATGATTTGTGAAAAAAAAATTTAAATAGAAGTTTCAAAAAAAAAAAAGAAAGAAAGAAATTAGGCCAGTCCAAACATTTGTGGCGTTCTAAGAGAATAACTGCAATTTTAAAACCTGTGTGTGACTGACCTCTGTTGGTGAAGGAGAACATTAAACTGAAATGTAAAGAGGAATAAACTGTTTTAACTGTTGGATTAACAAATATATATTTTGGCTCTTTTGGTTAAAAAAAAAAAAATATTTGTTTACATTTATCTCAGACAAAAAATTCAGTATGTGGTTCACAGAATACCTTCTTTGCATGTACTTTACATTTTTGTTTAAAATTGAATCAAAATATTTGAGAAATAGGTATCTATACTCATCAGTATCTCGTACTAAAATCATTAATTATTCAAATCAATATTATTTATTGTCAGCAACTACAACTGAAAAGTGTAAGTAAAACACAATAACGTCGAGAAAAACACAACTACATATTAGTTTGTTTGTTTTTTTAGACTTAGACTACCAGTGAAATACAATAACATTCATATTTGAAAGTTAGGGGGTGTCCTGTCTGGCAGCTGTTGCAGTCAGAACTGTCATCTGAACACACTGTGGTTCCAAACAGATGTTGCTCATCCAAGAACAGCTGTATAAGATCTCTCTAGACTCCTCTTGTTCATGTGAATCTTTTATCTTTATTTCTTAATTTCCACTTGTGTTATTTCAGTTTCAGTATCTGAGGCAGGAGGGGAAAAAAGGAGGGCGAGAAAATATATTAAAAGGATTGAGTACAAATACACATGCAGAATGTGTCACTACCAGTTACTGCACCTGCAAGAAAAAAGTAAAGATACAACACCTGGAACACAAAAATTAGAAAATGCAGAGATACATAAACCCACAATCCTTTTGTAGCCTGAGAGGGAGAGGAAGAGAGTGTGTCTTTGACATGAAATGTACTTGAAATCGTTGCCCAGGAGCCACAGGGAGAGAGAGATGGAACCAGGACCACCGGACCATCCGCAGTCCCGAAGAGTACTGAAGACCTGAGAGCGCACAAAACAGTGACATCGGCGCATGCATCCCAGGAGGACAAGGAAGGAGGCCCCAGATAGGGTCCCCACGATGCTGCTAAAGGCCAGCCACCTGGTACAAGAAGTAAGGATGAGGTCCCAGGGCCCCAGGCACCCAAGAACCGCTTGTTACCCCCCCTTCCCACAGGGGCCAAGTCTCAGCATGTGCTAGACCCAGGCCCAGGCTGGCCAAAAAGCTTTAAAGTTAACATTATGTCTTTTTTAAATAAAAAGTCTCCGTGTGACTTCCTGCGAAAGAAGGCGTTTCTGAGATGTACTAACAGTGTAGCGCTGTCTTTCTGGCGAAAAGATGAGACGTGTTTCTGGTTTCATTTCTTTTTGCTGTTGCTTTGCTTGCTGCAGTTTAGTATCTGCAGCAACAACAGAAAACTTTGATCACACAAACAAGACTCACACAGAAAATCAAGGACTGAATCAGTCCAGCCATGTGCCAAAAGTTTCTCCTCTCTCCTTTTCCTAACATATTTTCCTTGACCACAGCAAGGTCACGGAGAGGTGGATAGGAGAACTGATGAGGAGTTATTAAAAGACAAGAGTGACACCATGCTGAAGCTACGATGTGCAGAAGATGGACAAAAAAACATCTTACTTCACCACAACATGATCTAACCTTGTTGTTTCATGCAGGTCATTTAAATGAGACGCATGTGTGAAAAATATCCGTTCAGTACAAAGATCGGAA
>NC_142117.1:40517500-40617500 GCF_056152115.1 Neolamprologus brichardi | reverse complement strand
GGTTTGTGGTTTTTAGGTGTATAGATTGAAGTTCTGTGGCGACCTGTGATCGTTTTTCTTTGGCTGCAAAGACTATTACCTCCGTTTTGTTTTTGTTTAGCTGGAGAAAATTGTGGCACAACCAGTCATTAATTTCCACAATGCATTTACCAAGAGCCTGTACAGGGCCTCGATCTCCTGCTGACATTGTGATATATACTTGTGTGCAGTGTTGGGGAGTAACGGAATACATGTACCGCCTTTACGTATTTAAAATACAAAATATGAGTAACTGTATTCCGTTACAGTTA
The DNA here is from genome assembly GCF_056152115.1 of Neolamprologus brichardi. Taxonomy (NCBI): domain Eukaryota; kingdom Metazoa; phylum Chordata; class Actinopteri; order Cichliformes; family Cichlidae; genus Neolamprologus; species Neolamprologus brichardi. The sequence goes on along the minus strand of NC_142117.1, from coordinate 40,617,210 downwards.
CCGTTTAAAAAGGTGGTATTTAGAATACAGTTACTTTGTTGAAATAAATGGATTACACGGCGGTACTTCCCTGTTTCATATTGTGGCGGGTCAGGACTGTTTGGGTTTTGTTTGACAGCTACGTTCTGTTGTTCCAGGCAGCGTTACGGTTGCCATGGTTACAGGGTGGCGCTCTCTCTCTCTGTGTTTCCTGGGTGAGAGAGGCCTTTTTGTTGTTGTTGTGCTAAGCTAACAGGCAGAATGCTACAGGTATAGCTCTAAAGAATGTAGCATCATGGGCAGTGTAGTCCGTGCTGCAGGGAGAATGGACTGCCATACACATTATGTGTCTGTGAGCGAGGGAGGGAGAAAAAGGAAAAGTACGAGCTGTCATCGAGCAGAAACGGGAGCTGGAAGCATGTAAATATAATAATAACCACTGCAGCCAAGAAGAGAGCCTGACGAGCCCAGCTGTAAGTAAGCTATTAAGACTCGACTGTACACCGTGTTCGTGTTTTCCTCTGAAACAATAAGTTCTGTTGGAGCAGCCTTTCAACGCCTCTCTCTGTCTCTGCTAGCAAAGTTGACCCAGACAACAAAGTAAAGCTAGTTTTCAGCTACGAGCCGACACAGAACCCACCGTATTAGCCAGAGGTCCCTTTACTACGGTTCGGAGCCGCGGACCTTCAGTAACAGTAATAAATCACAGCAATAGTACATTCATGTAGTTGTAAACAGCATGATAATATATTAAGTAATCCAAAGTATTCAGAATACGTTACTCTCATTGAGTAACGTAACGGAATACGTTACAGAATACATTTTGGGGCATGTAATCTGTAATCTGTAATGGAATACATTTTAAAAGTAACCTTCCCAACACTGCTTGTGTGTCGTCTGCATAGCTGTGATAGTTTATTTTGTTGTTCTTTATAATCTGTGCCAGTGGGAGCATGTAAATGTTAAACAGAAGGGGTCCCAAGATGGAACCTTGGGGAACTCCACATGTGATACTTGTCTGCTCAGATGTGAAGTTACCTGTTGATACAAAGTATTTCCTGTTTTCTAAGTATGTTTTGAACCAGTTTAGTAGAGTTCCTGAAAGACCTGCCCAGTTCTCCGTTTGAGTAATATGTTGTGGTCAACTGTATCAAATGCTGCACTGAGATCCAGTAAAACTAAGACTGACATGTTTCCACTGTCTGTACTCAGACATATGTCATTAAACACTTTGGTCAGAGCGGTTTCAGTGCTGTGGTTCTGTCTAAAACCTGACTGGAAGGCATCATAGCAGTTATTCTGTGTTAAGAAGTAATTGAGCTGTTGAGAAACTGCTTTTTCAATGATCTTACTTAAAAATGGGAGATTTGAGATCGGCCTGTAGTTCTTCATTTGTATCTTGTCAAGATTGTCCTTTTTCAGTATAGGTTTAATTACAGCAGTTTTTAGTGGTTCTGGAAACACACATGACATTAAAGAAAAGCTGACGATCTGTAACAGGTCTGACTCCAAAGTCTTTGAGACCTTTTTGAAAAACAGGACATCTAAACAGCAAGAGGAGGAGTTCAGTTGATCTAAGATGTCCTCCAGGTCTTTGCTGTTAATAGGGTGAAACTGTTTGATGGTGTTTAAACAGTTTTTTGGTGGACACAGTACATGTCCTGGATCTGCTGTTGATGTACCAATTGCTTGTCTAATCTTTTGGATTTTGTGTGTGAAGAATTTGGCGAAGTCATTGCAGGCCATGGTCGAAGTTCAGCTGCCACTGACACAGGAGGGTTTGTTAGCCTGTCAACTGTAGAAAATAAGACCCGAGCATTATGGCTGTTTTTGGTGATGATGTCAGAGAAGCAGGACCTTCTTGCACTCCTCAGTTGTAAATTATAATTGTGAAGTTTCTCTTTATAGAAGTCATAATGAACCCGAGTTTTAGGACATCCTGATAATATGAATTGCAGTAATCCAGCCTGGAAGTAATAAAGCTGTGCGCGTGAACAGTCGCGCACTGCTGACACGATCTCGCCACACAGAAAATCTGCGCTGCGCACAAAAAAAATCAAGCCTGAATTGGAATAAAAGTAAATACATGTATTTATTTTATTTTGCTGATTTTCAGTGCGTGGAGACTGTGTTAGCAGTGCACGATTGCTCACGTGCTCAGAGGGAACAGTGACTGACACAATATCTGAAATGACACAAAAAGGCAAAAAAATAGAAAACGTATAAAAAGCGGATAATAATCAGTACTTGATGATAGTACGTTTACTGCACATAGCTTGGAGGACTGTGCTGAATCAACTCCGTTCACTGAGCAACACAAAGGCCTACCACACCCGGTGCACGGCATTGGTGCATGGGGGTCGTAGTGCAAGATGTAATAAAAGAATAGAGTCCAAATAGAAATGCACAATCACCAACTGCTGCACCTGTAAGAAAAAACAAACATACAACAGCTGGAACACAAAAATCTGAAAATGCACAGATACATAAATCAACAATCTTCTCCTGCAGCAGTCAAACAGTCTCGTTATCACACCTGCATGAAGCACTGTGTAAATGACGGCATCTACCACGTGCACGCGCTATTTCTCCTGCATTGATTGTTTGTGTGTGATAACAGTCTGAACCACAAAGCTGTACGTGAGCTCCACTGCAGTGGCTCGTGCACCGCTGCGTTCACGGTGGGACATATGTATGTAAAATGTTTACTGAAGTTAGTGAAACAGTGTTTGTAAGGACTATAAGGTCCATAATTACTGAGGCAGTTAGACACACACACACACACACACACACACTCACACACACACACACACACACACACACACACAAACACACACACACACACACCTATACGGGTTTCTATGTATTGCAAGGACACTTTTTCCAAACCAGCCCAGGTGGTGGACTATGGGGACACCACTTTCCGCTTGCCCCTGAGAGATGCTGAATACGTCAAAAAATCTGTTTTGAGCCACAGAGCACAGATCTCACTTCAAAGTTCCTATACACGCAACACAACTAGAGATATAAGAACCTGTTTTTTTGCAACCTTATCAGGACATAGATAATTAGGTGAGAAGCCCCGCCTATGAAAATATTAGACATTTTAACACCCAACAGGATTTGTAAGGACACTGGCTATACAACACACATACCTGTCACCAAAGTATATTATAGGGCCAAAAATGAATAAGTGGGACATGGCTAAACTCAAACACTACTACTGCATATTAAAATTAATAGTTAACAAAACGTGGTCTTATGACAAAAATCGAACATCACAAAACACAAAGACCTGAATTTGAGAACTAGCTCAATGCAATATTCTTAGATTTGTATTGGAGCCATCACATATTTATAATGTGAATTCCCTATAGTCTTTATGAAATGTCTAATGCTCAAGTCAAAGCAATACAGGGATAAGAGTTCCAAAGGTAACTTTTCAACCATGAATTTACAGGTCTTCTCTGTTAAAGGCTAGCAATTAAAGGTTAGATTTCCTAGTTGGTATATTATGCATTTACATTAAGCACATATCTTCCTTAATTTGAGTTATACAACTGCTGATGAGAATTTGCTTTTAGGAACTTTTCCCCTCAGTATAAGAAAGCCTCACTGAAAGACAAATATTCAGTTCCAAAAGAAAAGGTTCCAGGGTTGTGTATCTTCAGAGTTCTTGAATTGGTAATAAGATACATGCTCAAGCACAGAAAAGGTGCTTTTCACATATCATGTTCCCTTTAAGTACGGTCTTTAGAGACAAAAAAAAATTATATATATATATATATATATATAAATAATAGCCAATCTGATGGTGAATACTCAAGTTTATTTCAACAAGAACACGTGCTTTTTGCAAACATGACATATATGTCAAACATCTGTGTATATATTTTTGTAACTTGATTAATCGTTTAGCGGCTGTTCCTTTTTTTTAGAGTTATGCCGCGGTTCCTGACGAAGTCTCTCACATTTTGAACAGAGCGACTGTCTAATACAGGACGTTCAGCATTTTTACACTGTTTGATTTCTGTCACAGTGGCTAGTTTCCCATTTGCAATGTGCCCACGGAAATGTCTCATGACTGCTGCAATCTCTTTGGGAGACCATGGACATTTTTGTCTCCTTCGAGGATTTTCCCCTTCTGCGCCATTTCCAGGGAATGCTACAAGGGGGAGAGAAAATAAGATCAGCTTACTTTTGATTTGTTAATTATTAAGTTATTATAAAGTTACTCTTCAAGAACAATATGGATGTAAACATCAAATCCATTTCATGGTACACATATCAAAAAGAAGTCCAGGCATTAACCACAGCATTTTTTCACTTGGTTTAAATAGCTGTGGGGCTTTAGATTTACACGGGGGTTTGGCTTTTTGCCATGTTAGATAAATACAGTGTCTTAAAAGCTATATTCTGATTAGAAGATCTAGCTCGTTCTTTCCCGCAAAAACATTAACTCAAAGAAAACTATTAAAGATAGAACTTCTAACTATGTGAATGCCACGGGACACCCAATTACAAAGTGACATTAGTTCCCATCCAGTTTCATCATGTCCTCCTTTATTGTCCTCTACTTCCAATCATGCAGAATCCAGGTTCAACCCATTACTTCAGCTTTGTCCTCTGATCTTTTCACTTAGTTTGTCAAGCAAATTATTCCTCATTTCCACCACTCTTATTCTCATGTGATTTTGTACTGTAACAGTAGCCCAGTTCAGACCTGGCATTATGACAAGTTCTGGGTGATCAGATACAACCAGCATTAATGAAAACTCTAAAGATATCCAGGATACTTTGAGGACTCATTCAAGATCCAGTGATGTAAGGCACACATTTGTTTCCATTCCTCTGAAAGTCAAAACAATCTGTTCCGAAGACAATGTAGGACAGTCTACTCTGATGTCATACTCAGCAAAACAAGATGACTCACATGAAACCTCTTTCTCATTTGATAAAAACCGTGAAACATGGGAGATTAAAAAACATTTGAGTCAGAAATAACTCGTGCAAAAAAATATTAGTTTAAAGATGTACACATTTACAGAATCACCAACACTGACAACTCTCATATTGTCTCTTAAAATAAAAATAAAAAGATTTCAATCAAAAGGTGATCTAACATGCCAATGTAGTTTTCATATATGGTTTAAAAAGCAAGATAAGCAGTTTCCCATCTTTGTTTTCGAATAGTTATGAACATTTGAACTGTTAATCAGGCTTTTGAAGATGATTAATGGTAAGTATTAATATGCAATATTAGTATTTAAGCTGAGTTTACTGGAGCTTTAAGTGAGCCAACTTTCAAGTCGATGTGTACTGTAAACCTATGCAGACAGATCAGTATTTAAGGCTTTACTCTCACCATCCACTGGAGCACAACTTGGGCGTCATCAAGATATTACAAAATAGAGCAAAGACACAGCGGCCAGGGAAGCACAAGAACATGACATCAAGAAGGCCCCGAGTACATGAGGTTATCCCAGCTGGACTTTTGTCAAACCTGGGAAGGCACCTAAAGAACGCTCCAGCCAATCCAGGAGCGAAGAAGGACAAGAACAGCTGATACGGATTTTCTTAAAAGATAACGTCTCTGTGGCTTTCAAATCCCAAAACTGAAATAAGAACCAAAATAAGAAAAGTATTCTAATGTTGAACCTGAGAAGAAAATTCCTCATGCCAACTTTAAGGTCATACTGGATATTAGTCATGAACTATGCAATGTTTGTAAAATTCTGGCATGTCATATTGACCAAACTTTCATATCAGATCTTGTCAAACACTGTTACAGAGATAACCATTTGCTAGTCTGTTGTTCAAAGAATCTGTTCAAAGGTGTCTTGATATTTTAAAATATTTTATTCTTGTGGTACCTCGTGATGTGCCTTCTCCAGCCGAGTCCACATCTGTAAATAGAAAAGTAAAACAAAAATATCACAAACAACATGAGTGGCTTGGTAATCATGGAAGAGCCATCAATATGCAGGGTGGTGGATAGTTATACCGTTTGAGGTGTTTGGAGGTTCCTCTACAGGTGGCATAGTACTCCTCCCTATAGTACAAGGAGTATTTTAGCTCAATATAGCAGTCACATTTTCTGTTCCTGTTTAGACTTTCCTTTAACACGAAAATAATTTTCACTAACAAGGAGAGAGGCACCCATAAATACAAGTAATCCTCAGGTCCATAGCTCAGTCCTAAAATGACTGAAGAAGTTTAAAGTTACATTGACCATTTCTTCAGCTGGCATATCAGTGAATTGTCATGATATATCTGCAGTACCAGTTAAAACTTTGGACACACCTGTTTATTCATTCTGAATTTGAATAAGCATTGTGTCTTTTCAAAGTAATCTTAACTGCATTTCCCAAAACTAGAAAGCATTTTACTAGAAATAAAACATAAAAGCCATCTACAAAGATGAAAGACATCAAAAATCCCGTCAAACACTGTTACAGAGATAACCATTTGCTAGTCTGTTGTTCAAAGATGTCTTGATATTTTAAAATATTTTATTCTTGTGGTACCTTGTGATGTGCCTTCTCCAGCCGAGTCCACATCTATAAATAGATAAGTAAAACAAAAATATCACAAACAACACGAGTGGCTTGGTAATTATGGAAGAGCCATCAATATGTAGGGTGATGGATAGTTATACCGTTTGAGGTGTTTGGAGGTTCCTCTACAGGTGGCATAGTACTCCTCCCTGTAGTACAATGAGTATTTTAGCTTAATATAGCAGTCACATTTTCTGTTCCTGTTTAGACTTTCCTTTAACACGACAATGATTTTCACTAACAAGGAGAGAGGCACCCATAAATACAAGTAATCCTCAGGTCCATAGCTCAGTCCTAAAATGACTGAGGAAGTTTAAAGTTACATTGACCATTTGTTCAGCTGGCATATCAGTGAATTGTCATGATATATCTGCAGTACCAGTTAAAACTTTGGACACACCTATTTTACTAGAAATAAAACATAAAAGCCATCCACACAGATGAAAGACATCAAAAAGCTTGTCAAACACTGTTACAGAGATAACCATTTGCTAGTCTGTTGTTCAAATAATCTGTTCAAAGGTGTCTTGATATTTTAAAATATTTTATTCTTGTGGTACCTCGTGATGTGCCTTCTCCAGCCGAGTCCACATCTGTAAATAGAAAAGTAAAACAAAAATATCACAAACAATATGAGTGGCTTGGTAATCATGGAAGAGCCATCAATATGTAGGGTGATGGATAGTTATACCGTTTGAGGTGTTTGAAGGTTCCTCTACAGGTGGCATAGTACTCCTCCCTATAGTACAAGGAGTATTTTAGCTCAATATAGCAGTCACATTTTCTGTTCCTGTTTAGACTTTCCTTTAACAAGACAATGATTTTCACTAACAAGGAGAGAGGCATCCATAAATACAAGTAATCCTCAGGTCCATAGCTCAGTCCTAAAATGACTGAGGTCGCCAGTCTCCCACAGGACTAACACAGAGAAAAACAACTATATGCAATCACATTCACATCAATGGGCAATTTAGAGTGACCAATTAACCTAACCCCAGTTTCTTTGGACTGTGCGAGGAAGCTGAAGTATGCCGAGAGAACCCACGCAAACATGGAGAAAACAACTCCATGTTTGCGGACCCTGGACCGATGAACTCAGGACCGTCTTGCTGTGAGGCAACAGTGCTAACCACTATGCTAACGTCCCGCCTTATCGACTGGGCAGCCAAGTCCAATAAGTGCACTTGCTGGGGTTAGGATAAGCGGAAGAGATGTTCTCGGCATACCTTGTAAAAATGTAAACACAATACTCCAACAGTCCAGTTATAAGACAATCATCATCAGTGGGCACACTGTAGGAAGTGGGTAATACTGTCAGAGGTCCCTGGAGGTACCTCAACAAATTGCCTAGTTCCCTTTTCTGTAGTTGAATAGTGTAGCTCAATATTAATGCTCTGTTGCGTTGTGGTTGATTCATTTACACACATCTCTGGCTAGATATCTGTAGCATCACAACACAAAACTATCAATGTAAGTACTATTACATTTTTTGTACTGATCTGGTTAGACCTTTCTTTAGTGACATTATTTGACAGACATCAATCTTTATGACTATGTCAAGAATAGCTTAAGCAGTGTATTAACCTCAGCCCAAAACAAATTAAGACATTTTCAATACTTAAGACTTACAGTGCACATATAATCCTTACTACTACCTTTTAAATAACTGTGTATACCTGAAACATCTCACAATATTGCATTCAACTGAATACTACATAAATATGAGTTGTTTGTTGGTGCATTTACCCATTTTTGTTTGTGCTGGTGGGTATTCTTTGTCAGCCTCGCCGTCTTCACTCTCACCAGAGTCTGTCAAGTCTAGGTTATCTGACAAAAAAATATGTTAAGCAGCATCTTGATGCATTCTCAATCATCCAGGTAAGTAAATCTCCAAGAGTTGATTCTGTTCATCTGGACATAGCGTTTTGTGGGAAAAACGTTTCGTCACTCATCCAAGTGACTTCTTCAGTCTCAGCTTACTGCAGGTTTCCCCAATCTTATAAACAGTACATTTGCATAATGACTGAAACCAGCCCACTGAAGGAACAATGGGCTGGGAGGTCAGTTCCTTAATCTTAATTATGCAAATTCTCATGACCATTGATCAACAACCACTGACCAAAACCCACTGATCAAAGACCACTGATCAATAGCCATGAGTACCATACACAGAGAGTTGGGGAATGGCTGCAATCACAGCACTGTAAGATGGCCTTAGGCCCCCTCCTTGATTATGAATCGAGGCATTCTGAATGCATCAAGACGTTTTAACCCACTTTGGCAAGGACGGCCTGAAGCTTGTACGTCAGTATGAGCAAACAGCACGTAAGATGGTGGATTACAGGAACCACCTAAGATTCAGCCTCAGATGCAGACAAAACCGGATTACTCCTAAAAGTCTGCAAATGAGCTCTTCGTTAAAGGCTTCCGGGCAACAAAAATCCTCCAGAAGGCACAGCATCAGTTGCTTAATGAACGGGTGAGGCAAACAAATTTTACCATGGACATGCTAAAATCTCAAGAGGAGCGGATCCAACAGAGACTGACAATGCTTCTAGATGAGAATACTCTTAAAAAGGTGTTTGACTTTACTGAGAAGGCTCGTCTAGCACAGCACAAGAAGTCTAAGACCAGGCAACAAAGGAAGTTTGACTTACTTGTTGTACGTCGGAAACCACGGCAAAATACGGAGAGTGTCCTCAGTGACCAGAAGAGACAAGGATGCGACACAGAGGATGTGGACAAGTGGGTGAAGAATTTGTCTGACAGACAGCTCACCGAAACAGAGAAAAACATCCTTGCTCAAGGGCTGAATTTTGCTGCAAATCACAGTTTGGCCATAACAAACACCTTGTTCGAACATAAGAGTGTCCACAAATCCCGCTAGTGGAGCTGATCACAGCCACAGAAACAGCAATTCGTAACAACAATATTGCAGAAATGGAAGCATAGCAACTACAGACGAAAGTTTTGGCTGTCTCAGCAATGCAAAGCCCCCAGCATCCAAAATCACCATGGAGAGGAAGGTGCTCCACCTGGAGACTCTGTTGTCCTGCTGGGAGACTTCAATGCTCACGTGGGTAACGACAGCAAGACTTGGAGGGGCGTGATTGGGAGGAACGGCCTCCCTGATCTGAACCCGAGCGGTGTTTTGTTATTGGACTTCTGTGCAAATCACAGTTTGGCCATAACAAACACCTTGTTCGAACATAAGAGTGTCCACAAGTGCACGTGGCACCAGGACGCTCTAGGCCGCAGATCGATGATTGATTTTGTAATCGTATCACCAGACCTGCGAACATATGTTCTGGACACTCAGGTAAAGAGAGGGGCTGAGCTGTCAACTGATCACCACCTGGTGGTGAGTTGGATCAGGTGGCAGGAGAGGACGCTGGACAGAACCGGTGCACCTAAACGCTAGGGGTGCAACGATACTCGTATCGATATTGAACCGTTTGATACAGTGCTTTCGGTTCGGTACGCATATGTATCGAACAATACAACATTTTTAATTTATTTTATCAACTTCCCTTCTGACGATGCTGTCTGTGTTGAGCGCTCAGTGGATCTGCGCTCGACAGTGCAGCCTAGGCGGAGTAGTCGAACGCAGATTCACTGAGCGCAGGGCAAGCTAGCGAGACAGAAGCTAAGCTCGTTGCAACATGGCAAATTGAACCTCCCCCACCCTCATTCAGATCTGGCGTTTGGAACTATTTTGGTTTTCATGTGAAGTATGACCCTGAAGGTAAGCGCGTCATGGATTAAAGTAAAACAGTATGTTGGATGTGCCAGCAATGCTCAATTACATGGGTGGGAACTAGTGTGTTAGCGCAGTTAGCTCGTTGTGTTGGCCGTCCAGCCCCACGCACAAGGCAATCCGCAGTAGCTCGTTAACGGAGGTGTTGTGTCGTTAACCTCATTTCAGATTAACGCTGACAGCACTAGTGGGAACACAACGAATATGACTGCACATTTACTCCGACATCATCCTAGTGCAAAGACAAGTGGAAGCAGACAAAAACAACAAGCACGCATGCTACAAACTTTACCCGAGTCATTTAGACAGCCGTTAGCACATGATTCTCCTTATGGGGACCTGATATATTTAATATGGTGCTGAGAATATAGCCCAGAAGAAGCGTATAGTATAGCTTTTATTTTGGAAAGAGCCATTTCTCTGTAATAAACTCTCTTTTCCAAAGATGAGTGATTCCTCAATCAGACACAGGGCTCGCAAAATATATGTCAATGCTTTTGCATTCTTTCGGAAATGTAGCTGGGTAATTATATCATTGGCATCGGTGAGCCACTGTCAATATGTGACATATTGAAATTGCGTTTGAATTTGCGCTTGTTTTTTGCTTTCACTTTGCAATCGTGCGAACTGCGTATAGAGAGCGACAGTACTGATTGGTGAGTGATGATAATTTGCGCACCAATTCCTCTGACATCTTATCAATCGTTAGCTTACTATGCAAACATGACAAGTGAAATCTCCCGCAGCAAGCTTAAACATGTGAGAGGTTGATCGCGCAGAGAATCGCTGAGCGTTATGTGAGTGCATGTGTAAAAGCAGCAGGATATATATTTTAGTTCTGCTGAGCCAAATAAGACAGGTCAGCGTGAAGAAGTGACAGCCAAACAAAGCTTACCACAAAACGGAAAAGTTATGACAAATCAGACTATAAGGCAAAAAGAAAGTGCAGCTTTATGGTTTCATGGACAAAAGAATTTCTGTGGCTGCAATATGACGAGCTAAATAACCAGGGCTGCACATAAGTGGTCCGCAGGTGCGCATTCGCTGTCAAAATAAAAAACGCGCACAAGATAAGAAGTTGCAACGCGTGTTTGCGTACATAGGATTTTCTGGAGGAGGACAGACATTTGTTTAGAACTCTTAAAGATGTTGAAGAAGCAAAATCCTTTAAGCAATTACTTTGGTGTTCCTTCACCTCCAAAGAAATGGAGTCTGAACCACAAAAGAAGCGCGTATTCTCAGAAAAGTGGTTGCAGGAGGTGAGCTGGCTTCAAACAAATGATGAACGCACAGAGATGTGGTGCAGAATGTGCCGTGAAAATTTAATAAATGACAAATTAATAAAAAGGCATGAACATTTTTTTTGTATCGAAAAAATATCGAACCGTGACACCAAAGTATCGAACTGAACCGAACCGTGAATTTTGTGTATCGTTGCACCCCTACTAAACGCGTAGTGAGGGTGTGCTGGGAACGTCTAGCAGAGGCCCCAGTCCGCAAGATCTTCAACGCACACCTCCGGCAGAGCTTCAACAGCATTCCGAGGGAGACTGGGGACATTGAGTCCGAATGGACCATGATCAGCGTCTCCATTGCCGAAGCTGCTGCATTGAGCTGCGGCCGCAAGGTGGTTGGTGCCTGCCGTGGTGGTAATCACCTAACCAAATGGTGCACACCAGAGGTGAAAGGAGCCACCAGGCTGAAGAAGGAGTCCTATCAGGCTTGGTTAGCCTGTGGGACTCTGGAGGCAGTCGACAGGTATCGACAGGCCAAGCGGAATGCGGCTCGGGCAGTGGCTGAAGCAAAAACTCGGGTGTGGGAGGAGTTCGGGGAGGCCATGGAAAAAGACTTTCGGACTGCCTCGAAGAGATTCTGGCAAATCGTCAGGCGTCTCAGGAGGGGAATGCGGTGCTCTACCTGCGCTGTGTATAGTGCTGGCAGAGCGCTGCTGACGTCGACTGAGAAAATTGTCAGGCGGTGGAAGGAATACTTCGAGGACATCCTTAATCCCACTGACACGTCTTCCGAGGAGGAAGCAGAGTCTGGGGATGAGGGGAATGACCTACCAATTTCCGGCGGTGAGGTCACTGAGGCAGTTAAACAACTCCTTGGTGGCAGAGCCCCTGGTGTTGATGTGGTCCGCCCCGAGTTCCTGAAGGCTCTGGACGTTGTAGGGCTGTCCTGGTTGACACGCCTCTACAATGTTGCGTGGAGATCAGGGGCAGTACCCCTGGACTGGCAGACCGGGGTGGTGGTCCCCATCTTTAAGAAGGGAGACCGGAGGGTGTGTTCCAACTACAGGGGGCTCACACTCCTCAGCCTCCCTAGGAAAGTCTATGCCAGGGTGCTGGAAAGGAGAGTTCGTCTGCTAGTCGAACCTCGGACACAGGAGGAACAATGCGGTTTTCGTCCTGGTCGCAGAACACTGGACCAGCTCTTTATCCTCTCAAGGATACTTGAGGGTGCATGGGAGTTTGCCCAACCAGTCTACATGTGTTTTGTGGACTTGGAGAAGGCATTCGACCGTGTCCCTCAGGGTGTCCTGTGGGAGGTGTTGCGGGAGTATGGTGTATCAGGCCGATTATTACGGGCCATTCGATCCCTATACAACCGTTGCCAGAGCTTGGTTCGCGTTGCCGGCAGTAAGTCGGACTCGTTCCTGGTGGGTGATGGGCTCCGCCAGGGCTGCCCTTTGTCACCGGTTTTGTTCATAATTCTTATGGACAGGATTTCTAGGCGCAGCCAAGAAGTGGAGGGCTTTCACTTTGGTGGCCTCAGAATCTCAAGTCTGCTTTTTGCGGATGATGTGGTTCTGTTGGCTTCATCGGGTGAGGGCCTCCAGCTCGCAATGGAACGGTTCGCAGCCGAGGGTGAAGCAGCGGGAATGAGGATCAGCACCTCCAAATCTGAGGCCATGGTTCTCAGCCGGAAAAGGGTGGAGTGCCCACTCCGGGTCGGGGATGAGTTCCTGCCCCAAGTGGAGGAGTTCAAGTATCTCGGGGTCTTGTTCACGAGTGATGGGAGAAGGGAGCCGGAGATTGACAGACGGATTGGGGCTGCGGCTGCAGTGATGCGGACGCTTCACCGGTCCGTCGTGGTGAAGAGGGTGACCGAAAGAACGAGATTGCGGACACAAGCAGCAGAAATGAGCTTCCTCCGAAGGGTGGCTGGCCTCTCCCTCAGATATAGGGTGAGAAGTTCGGCCATCCGGGAGGGGCTCAGAGTAGAGCCGCTGCTGCTCCACATTGAAAGGAGCCAGCTGAGGTGGTACGGGCATCTGACAAGGATGCCTCCTGGGCGCCTCCTGGGCGAGGTGTTCCGGGCATGTCCCACCGGGAGGAGGCCCCGGGGCAGGCCAGGACACGCTGGAGAGATTATATCTCTCGGCTGGCCTGGGGACGCCTTGGTGTTCCCCCGGATAAGCTGGAGGAGGTGGCTGGGGAGAGGGAGGTCTGGGCCACTGCTTAGGCTGCTGCCCCTGCGACCCGGCCTCGGATAAAGCGGATGAAGATGGATGGATGGACGGGTGAGAGATGTCATTACGGAGGCAGATGAAACCATGGTCTTGTACGACGTTACATCTCTCTTCACTTGCATCCCAGTCACGGAAGCATTGAAGGTAGTCCGTAAGAGATTATGACACCAACCTCAGCAACAGGACCACTCTCAGCATCGACCAAGTGTGTTTGCTTTTGGAACTGTGTCTTCATTCCACCTACTTCACATACAAGGGTCAGTTCTACAGGCAGAAACATGGGTGTGCCATGGGCTCCCCAGTTTCACCCATCGTGGCCAATTTGTACATGGAAGAAGTGGAAAAGAGGGCTTTGCTATCCTACCCTGGAACACCACCAATCCATTGGTTCAGGTATGTGGATGACACCTGGGTGAAAATCAAATCTCAGGATGTACCACAATTCACGGATCACATGAACTCTGTGGACCGACACATGAAATTCACCAGGGAGGCTATGAAAAGTGGCAGGTTAGCTTTCTTAGACTGAGATTTCCATCAGTAATGGGGGACATCTAAAAGCTGACGTGTACCGTAAACCTACACATACGGATCAGTATTTAAGGTTTGACTCTCATCATCCACTGGAGCACAAACTGGGTGTCATTAGGAGCGAACACCATCCCCACTGACACAGCAGCCAAGGAGGCAGAAGAACATCACATCAGGAAGGCCCTGAGTAAATGTGGTTATCCCAGCTGGACTTTTGTCAAAGCTGGAAAGGCACCTAAAGAAAGCTCCAGCCGATCCAGGAGAGAAGGACAACTGCTGCCCAAGCGAAAACCTGTAGTGATCCCGTATGTGTCAGGAGTATCGGAGCAGTTGAGACGCATTTTATCTAAACACCGGGTCTCTGTGGCTTTCAAACCCCAAAACACTGTGCCAAAAACTAGTCCACCCCAAGGATCGGGTCCCCCGACACAAACTGAGTAAAATAGTGTACGCTGTTAAGTGCCAGGAGGATTGCCAGGATTTATACATCGGGGAAACCAAACAACCTCTGGCGAAGCGCATGGCACAACACAGAAGAGCTCTCTGTGAATGGTATTCATGGCCATTGATCAGTGGTCTTTGATCAGTGGGTTTTGGTCAGTGGTTGCTGATCAATGGTCGTGAGAATTTGCATAATTAAGATTAAGGACTGACCTCCAAGCCCATTGTTCCTTCAGTGGGCTGGTTTCAGTCATTATGCAAATGTACTGTTTATAAGATTGAAACCTGCAGTCAGCTGAGACTGAAGAAGTCACTTGGATGAGTGACGAAACATTTCTCCCACAAAACACTATGTCCAGATGAACAGAATCAACTTCAGCTATGTCCAGATGAACAGAATCAACTTCAGCTATGTCCAGATGAACAGAATCAACTTTTTGGAGATGTTAAACAGCAGGTACAAACATTCCTTGTTTCTCTTAACAGCTTTAATGTAAAAGTAAGGTTATTAAATATATTGTGTTAAGAACACTCAAAAGCTTAAAAACTAGATACCTTAACCCTTAAGAGCCCAGACCTATTTCTACTTTCATGAAAATTACGGGGGTCTTATATCAAATGAATCATATATAACCAAGTCTCTAAGTGTAAAGAGGCAGTGACACCAGTGTCACTGTGGGTCTTTAAGGGTTAAAATACTATCTACTTAGAAATACCTTCAATTTCAATCTCTTCCAATGTTTTGCCTTGGAGATTTCCAAGGGTCCCTTTCTCCATGGCAAGTAGTAGTTTTGATATTTTTGCCAGCTGGGTTGTAGCCTCTGGAAGTCTGTAAAATTCTCTGTGGACACGGATATCATGGCCTAGAAAGTCAGCAACTTGGTCAAGCTCGTGATTTTTTAGGTTCAAGACGTGTGACAAAGTTGCAACATGCTTGCGTAGCTGTGTTGACCTAATGAGTTCAGGACTTTGTGCACCACAGTCATTTGCATAAATCCTGAGACAGTCCTGTCCTCTGTAAGGAGTCAAACAGTTGGATCTTGCAAAGAGGAAGGGGTTTTCTTCCGGGACTCCACACTCTAGTCTTCTGCTTATGAGCTGCGTTAGGGCTTCAACCATGTCTGGTGATAACAGTACAGCAACCTGCTCATCAACTTCAAAGGAGGACGATGCCATGGGCACAGCAGCTTGAGAACGGTCAGGGTGCTCTGAAACCTTGTGCAAGCAAACACAAAAGTACATTAACATCCATTCAACACAGATACGTTGAGACTATACAATACAGTTATGAAGGTACACTGGTTATTGACATAAATGAGGTAAATGTAATGAAGTAATATTGAGTGAAAATTAATTCTCCAGTGTGAACCAACATGACTCTCGGCAGTATCCACACACAGTCCTCATAATGTAGGTATCTTACATTAACCAACACTATAGGACTTGTGTCTAACACCCTCACTATCAACATCCAAACAACTCGGCTGTGTTCTTGTTACAATAATAACAACACCAGAAAATTACTCACCTGCTCATCAACTTCAAAGGAGGACGATGCCATGGGCACAGCAGCTTGAGGACGGTCAGGGTGCTCTGAAACCTTGTGCAAGCAAACACAAAAGTACATTAACATCCATTCAACACAGATAGGTTGAGACTATACAATACAGTTATGAAGGTACACTGGTTATTGACATAAATGAGGTAAATGTAATGAAGTAATATTGAGTGAAAATTAATTCTCCAGTGTGAACCAACATGACACTCGGCAGTATCCACACACAGTCCTCATAATGTAGGCATCTTACATTAACCAACACTATAGGACTTGTGTCTAACACCCTCACTATCAACATCCAAACAACTCGGCTGTGTTCTTGTTACAATAATAACAACACCAGAAAATTAGTCACCTGCTCATCAACTTCAAAGGAGGACGATGCCATGGGCACAGCAGCTTGAGGACGGTCAGGGTGCTCTGAAACCTTGTGCAAGCAAACACAAAAGTACATTAACATCCATTCAACACAGATACGTTGAGACTATACAATACAGTTATGAAGGTACACTGGTTATTGACATAAATGAGGTAAATGTAATGAAGTAATATTGAGTGAAAATTAATTCTCCAGTGTGAACCAACATGACTCTCGGCAGTATCCACACACAGTCCTCATAATAATGTACCTGAAAGCTTCATACACTGCAGGGTCTCTGTTACACAAAGACTTCAGAGCCCATCTTTCAATAGACTTACGCATCCAAAACACACACAGTCCTCATAATGTAGGTATCTTACATTAACCAACACTATAGGACTTGTGTCTAACACCCTCACTATCAACATCCACACAACTCGGCTGTGTTCTTGTTACAATAATAACAACACCAGAAAATTAGTCACCTGCTCATCAACTTCAAAGGAGGACGATGCCATGGGCACAGCAGCTTGAGGACGGCCAGGGTGCTCTGAAACCTTGTGCAAGCAAACACAAAAGTACATTAACATCCATTCAACACAGATACGTTGAGACTATACAATACAGTTATGAAGGTACACTGGTTATTGACATAAATGAGGTAAATGTAATGAAGTAATATTGAGTGAAAATTAATTCTCCAGTGTGAACCAACATGACACTCAGCAGTATCCACACACAGTCCTCATAATAATGTACCTGAAAGCTTCATACACTGCAGGGTCTCTGTTACACAAAGACTTCAGAGCCCATCTTTCAATAGACTTACGCATCCAAAACACACACAGTCCTCATAATGTAGGTATCTTACATTAACCAACACTATAGGACTTGTGTCTAACACCCTCACTATCAACATCCACACAACTCGGCTGTATTCTTGTTACAATAATAACAACACCAGAAAATTAGTCACCTGCTCATCAACTTCAAAGGAGGACGATGCCATGGGCACAGTAGCTTGAGGACAGTCAGGGTGCTCTGAAACCTTGTGCAAGCAAACACAAAAGTACATTAACATCCATTCAACACAGATACGTTGAGACTATACAATACAGTTATGAAGGTACACTGGTTATTGACATAAATGAGGTAAATGTAATGAAGTAATATTGAGTGAAAATTAATTCTCCAGTGTGAACCAACATGACTCTCGGCAGTATCCACACACAGTCCTCATAATGTAGGTATCTTACATTAACCAACACTATAGGACTTGTGTCTAACACCCTCACTATCAACATCCAAACAACTCGGCTGTGTTCTTGTTGCAATAATAACAACACCAGAAAATTAGTCACCTTCTCATCAACTTCAAAGGAGGACGATGCCATGGGCACAGCAGCTTGAGGACGGCCAGGGTGCTCTGAAACCTTGTGCAAGCAAACACAAAAGTACATTAACATCCATTCAACACAGATATGTTGAGACTATACAATACAGTTATGAAGGTACACTGGTTATTGACATAAATGAGGTAAATGTAATGAAGTAATATTGAGTGAAAATTAATTCTCCAGTGTGAACCAACATGACTCTCGGCAGTATCCACACACAGTCCTCATAATAATGTACCTGAAAGCTTCATACACTGCAGGGTCTCTGTTACACAAAGACTTCAGAGCCCATCTTTCAATAGACTTACGCATCCAAAACACACACAGTCCTCATAATGTAGGTATCTTACATTAACCAACACTATAGGACTTGTGTCTAACACCCTCACTATCAACATCCAAACAACTCGGCTGTGTTCTTGTTGCAATAATAACAACACCAGAAAATTAGTCACCTGCTCATCAACTTCAAAGGAGGACGATGCCATGGGCACATCACCTTGAGAACGGTCAGGGTGCTCTGAAAACTTGTGCAAGCAAACACAAAAGTACATTAACATCCATTCAACACAGATACGTTGAGACTATACAATACAGTTATGAAGGTACACTGGTTATTGACATAAATGAGGTAAATGTAATGAAGTAATATTGAGTGAAAATTAATTCTCCAGTGTGAACCAACATGACACTCGGCAGTATCCACACACAGTCCTCATAATAATGTACCTGAAAGCTTCATACACTGCAGGGTCTCTGTTACACAAAGACTTGAGAGCCCATCTTTCAATAGACTTACGCATCCAAAACACACACAGTCCTCATAATGTAGGTATCTTACATTAACCAACACTATAGGACTTGTGTCTAACACCCTCACTATCAACATCCAAACAACTCGGCTGTGTTCTTGTTGCAATAATAACAACACCAGAAAATTAGTCACCTGCTCATCAACTTCAAAGGAGGACGATGCCATGGGCACATCAGCTTGAGAACGGTCAGGGTGCTCTGAAACCTTGTGCAAGCAAACACAAAAGTATGTTAACATCCATTCAACACAGATAAGTTGAGACTATACAATACTACACTACACTACGGTAAATGTAAATATAATATGTACCTTTACTCTCCATGGCCAGTCAGAGTCACCGTAGTTGTATGTTATTTCTTCCCCCGGCTTGATGTCTTTTATGGCAAATAAACAGAGATGAGGCTTTCCATTTACTGTGATTGTCCTCATTTTGCTGTTTGGGCTCACGTGATCGTCATTCACCAGTCTGCCCAATGAGCCATCCTCTCTGGCTGCATCAATGCTGAGATAACAAAACATGTAAGACACAAAATTACACAAGGTTTATAAAAAGGCTGAACAATTTGATTACATTTTTAATTATATGGATTTGTAACAAGCTAGCAGTTTGTCTTAATGTGGTCGTCACAACTTTTGCAAAAAGTAGGCTGAAAAATGAATTATTTTAATTTACATACCACAATTGTTGTCCATTGTACCTGAATTCAAAAAGAAAGACCTTTAAGGTGTCATGGTACAATCTTGTTCTGTTTTCATATTCCTTCTTGGTTACAACGTCTCCGCGATATTCCAGAAGGAAGTCTCCTTTGTTATAGTTGCACCTACTAAACACTCCTCGACCTTACAAAGAAAATAGAAAATGTCAACATGGGTCTACTACAATGGTTAAACTTATGACTGCGCCAAAAATCCTCAACAAGTATCCTAGTACCTCACCTTTTACTGAATTTATGAATTTCACTTTAAATCCATCTTTGTCCTGCCCCAAAGATGAAAATTTTACTGCTTCATCTTTTGGTTTAATTTTTGCTCTCGGGGGCCTCATTGCAATACACTGTCTCAGAAAAAGAAAAAAAAAAATAGTACAATTTATTTAATATTTCAGGAAAATAGTTGATAATGAAAACTGATCTTTCACAGGAGGTGTCTTTAACCCTCTGGAGTCAATGGTATAATCGGCTGTTTTTGACTACTTTTGATTTAATTGTTTTATCGGCTCATGTTCATTTATCCACCACAATAGGAAATGAGATTGTTGGGTTTTTCTCTGTATCTATGAAGCGCCTTGAGGCGACTTTTGTTGTGATTTGGCGCTATATAAATAAAATTGAATTGAGAGGCAATAATGTATCTATGTTTTGTTTTTTAAGAAAATACCGTTTTTATATTTTCCTGCACTAAACTTGACAACAGTTTTCAGGAAAAAGCGTAAATTGTGTATCATAACTCTGGTTTTACTTGGCCTATCAACACATTTTTAAAAACTGTTATATACGCATGTTGCTGATACACCGTAAATTGGTCATATAATCTGCACTCCAGAGAGTTAAATGTTAGCTACCTCGGTTATCTGAAATGTCTCATTAATAGCGTGTCACCTATATTTCAGCGTTGCTTAAAATCTGGAGACAGTGGGATGGATGAATAAATATTAACATCTCAGTAATTTCAAATGTTACAGTTTAACTAAAAAGGTGTGTGTTAGACTAGGTATTTAACCTTGACTAATTAAATACACAACCGCGTGTCATCAAAAAAGCTAGCTTTAGCATGAGAATTACATTGAAATACAAAACTCAATCAAGGAATATACACCAAAGAAAAATCTCAACAAAACTAAATCTGACCAGTTGCTGGGCTACAAAGCTGGCAAAATTCGAAAGTTTAAAGTTTAAAGTTACCTGTTGGCTTCTCCACACCAGCATCGGTGTCGGTACTCCTCAACTCGAAGTCACGAAGTGAGGGGGAGGGGTGAAAAACAGCTCATTGGCTAAAAAGTGGTCAGGTGATGAGAGTTCTGACTTTTTTATGGAATTTCAGTGAAACATTTACAGTGACGAAGGACTGAGTTTTATTGCATTTGTTTGTTTATAGGAAATTCCTCTTTTAAAAAGTATTTAGTTATTTATTTGAGGCAAAGGTACACTACAAGGGAATACATGTTTCCTCACACACCACCAGCCGAGGTCCACCACTGAAGCAATGGTTTTACACTTGCATCTGCATATGTTAAACAAATCTGAGATTCAACCAACAACATAGTGTGACATATTTTAGATCCTTATGTTAAACCAGCATGTATCAAGATGTGGCTTTCTTCGGAAAAATGTATTTAATTATTATATTTTTGTTCTGATCTTTTGTTTGAAGATACAGAAGGTGCATCCTGAAACCAATGAATTTATCACTAGCAATTATGGACAGTTTGAGAAACCAAACATTGTTTTGTTTAGCAGTACAGAATAAATGAGATCATATGATATGACTAAAACAATCTGAAACTAATAAATCCTATGGAAATTATACAGTGTAAAATTGGCTCTGTTTACAATATAGAACAAGCAGAACAAAACCTTAAAGAAACATGCCATTTTCCTACATTAGTTATTAGTTATAACAACAAACTTGACAGATTAAATGCAAAACATGTATGTTAGGTTGAATAGATATGATAATTTGATAGTAGTTATTGAGTGAGTAGTTGTTTGGCTGGCTATTGGACTAACTGCACCCGCTCATTCAGGATTTCATTCTCCACAAACTTCATCTTCACCCTCCCCCTCTCAGTCTGCAGCCCCGCCTGCAGCTCAAGTCTGCAGCCCCGCTGCCTGCAGCTCGGTCTGCAGCCCTGCTGCCTTTAGCTCAGTTGCCAACTCCACCACCATTATCATCTCAACCATTACTTCAGTCGCCCTCAGTTCAATCTGCTGCCCAGCTGCCCTGAGTTCAGTCTGCCATTCAGTCTCCTGTGTTGCTGCTAGCTCAGCCAGTAGCACGGCTGGGGGTTCTGGAGAGCCCCGCCAGTGTCACGTCTCGTCAGCTGGGGGTTCAGGAGAGCCTAGTCAGCGTCACGCCTCGTCAGCTGCACGGTCCGAGGAGCCCGTCCGGCATCACGTCTCGTTAGCTGGGGGTCCCGGAGGACCCAGCCAGCATATCCTCGTGTCCGCTGACGGCTCTAGGGAGTCCGTTCAGCCACCACCTGCAACTTACACACCATCGCCTGCAGCGTCACCACCTGCAGCTGCCACGCTGCCGTCTGGTCCCTCCTCGTCTGGTCCCTCCTCGTCTGGTCCCTCCTCGTCTGGTCCCTCCTCGTCTGGTGCTGCGGTTGCTACACTGCCGTTGGCCTCCGGACCTGCTCTGTTGCCGCCACTGCCTTCCTCCTGACTTGTTTCGCCTGCGTTGCCGCCGCCGCTGCTGTCCACACGGCCGCCCCCCTGAACTGTTCTGGATTTGGCTCATGTGCTGTCGACCCCCCTGAACTTTTTTGTGGACTCATGTTTGATCTGGTTTAGCTTTGTTTTGAATCGTTTTCATGTGTTTCTGGACTTATGCTCCTTGTCTTTTTTTTTTTTTTTTTTTTTGTTTCTGTCCCTTGTCTCGTCTCGTCAATTACTTCTAGCTATGTTCCCCACCTGTGTGTAATCTCCCGATGTTCTTCTGTGTATATTTAAGTCGTGTCTTCTCATGTGCTGGTCGCTGGTCTGTCTGCGTTTCAACCATGTTCACCCTGCTGTGTAAGGCCGGGTGGACAATAGATGATAACAAGTAAGACTGGTTTCTGAGTTTCACAGCTGGGGTGGACAATGTTAAGCATCAGGCTTTCAAATGAATTAAAAGTCTGTCTTGGTCTTTCATTAATTAATAGACTGGTGTGAAAAATTGCTGCCACACCGCCCCCTCAACCTGTGCTTCGAGATTTCTGGTAGTTAGAATGACTCGGGGGTGTTGATTCATTTAAATTAACATAATCATCCTGCTGCAATCAGGTTTCTGTAAGGCAGAGTAAATCAATTTGTTGATCAATTATTAAGTCATGTACTAACAGAGACTTGGAGGAGAGAGACCTAATATTTAATAATCCACATTTCACTGTTTTACTCTTTGGTTCAGATGTGGATACTGTATTGTTCTTTCTTTGTAATTGTTTATGTTTAAGTTGTTTGTTGCTGGTTTTTAGTTTGTTTTTTTTCTTTTTGGAAGCAGACACAGTCTTTATGAAGATGGGTTTTTGGGGGGGTAGCAGGAGGAGAGAAGCTGCAGAGAGGCGTGTAAGACTGCAACTCTGCTTCCTGGTCCCAACTCTGGATAGTCATATTTTGAGGGGTTTAATAAATTTGTCCATATTTCTAGAAATGAGAGCTGCTCCATCCAAAGTGGGATGGATGCCGTCTCTCCTAACAAGACCAGGTTTCCTCCAGAAGGTTTGCCAATTATCTATGAAGCCCACATCGTTTCTGGGACACCACTCAGACAGCCAGCAATTTAAGGAGAACATGCGGCTAAATATGTCACTCCTGGTCTGATTGGGGAGGGGACCAGAGAAAACTACAGAGTCCGACATTGTTTTGGCAAAGTTGCACACCGATTCAATATTGATTTTAGTGACCTCCGATTGGCGTAACCGGGTGTCATTACTGCCGACGTGAATTATGATTTTACTGAATTTACGTTTACCCTTAGCCAGCAGTTTTAAATTTCCTTCAATGTCGCCTGCTCTGGCCCCTGGAAGACAATTGACTATGGTTGCCGGTGTCTCTAGCTTCACATGTCTGAGAACAGAATCACCAATTACCAGAGTTTGACCCCCAGCGGGTGTGTCGCAGAGTGGGGAAAAACGGTTAGACACATGAACGGGTTGGTGGTGTACCTGGGGCTTCTGTTTAGGACTATGCTTCCTCCTCACCGTCACCCAGCCGCCCTCTTTCCCCAGCTGCTTGGGATCTGCCGGGGAACAGCTAGCGGGGCCTACGCTATCTTCGGCTGCACCAGCTACAGGGGCCTGGCTAGCTAAGGGTGAATGAAGGGTGCGATGCCGAGTCTCCAATTCAGTAATCCTGGCCTCCAGAGCTGCAAATATGCTACATTTGTTACAGATATCATTACTGCTAAAGGAGGCCGAGGAGTAACTAAACATCTGACACAATGAGCAAGAAAGTGCAGGAGGAACAGGTGAAGTAGCCATGGTGCTAACGAGTCGGCTACGAGCTAAGCTAAGCTAGCAAAACAGTACAGAGACAGTGAGTGAAAACTTTGGCTATAAATTAGGTAGTGAGTACACAGAAAGTGTGCTTCGGATGAAGCACGTGAAGATTATACTCTGAAAAAAGAATGTATTTAAAAGTTGTTAATTAAACTGCTAAGCAAATAAGCTACTCAGAAACACCACTGTGTTTGAGCAGGAACAGGAAGTGATACTCTACTACAGAGCGAGCGAACACCAAGTGACAGGGTAGGTAGCAGTAGGTTGTTTTCCTGACACCATGTCAGGGCTCTCACCTCTGCTCTGTAAGCAGACTCGTCTCCATCTGAAATACAACGAATGATGGTAGTGTCACCTGCCCATCCAAAACCTTTATTTTGGTTTCCTTTTGAGGGTTTTTAACCAGTCAAAGGTGGACTTACTGATGTGTTTCAGATCATTGTCCTTTTGTATAACCCAAGTACCCAACTTCATGAGTTCATGTTCAGTTCATGTCCACTTCAGGACATGAACTGATTGCCGGCCATTCTCCTTCAGGATTTTCTGGTAGAGAGCAGAAGTCATGGTTCCATCAATTACAGCAAGGTGTCATGAAGCAAAGCAGTTCCAGACCATCACATAACACCACCATGTGTGACTGTTGCTATATGTTCTTTTTATGAAATGTTGTGTTAGTTTGATAAAAGATGTAACGGGATTCAAAGCTTCCAAAATGTTCATCTTTTGTCTTGTCAGTCAACAGAATATTTTCCCAAAAGTCTTCAGGATCATTAAGATGTTTTTTGGCACATATGAGAGGAGCCCTTGTGTTCTTTTTGGTCAATGGTAGTTTTTTCCTTGGACCTCTCCCATGGATGCCATTTTTGCCCAGACTTTTTCTTATTGTTGAATAATGAACTCTGATCTTAACTGAGACAAGTGAGGTCTGCAGTTCTTTAGATGCTGTTCTGGCTGTTCTCTTGTGACCTCCTTGATGAGTCGGCAGTGCGCTCTTAGAGTAATTTTGGTAGGCAGGCTGCTCCTGGGAAGGTTCAGCACTGTTTTAAGTCTTCTCCATTTGTGGATAATGACTCTCTGCAGTGCCAAAGCGATGGAAATGTCTTTGTAACCCTTCCCAGATGGATAGATGTCAATGACTTTGTTTCTCATATTGTTTTTGTAGATTGTGAAGCTCTTTGGCTTTTTGAGATCTTTTAGCCTTCTTCACTTTGTCAGACAGGTTCTCTTTAAGTGATTTCTTCATTCAGCAGGTCTGTAATAATCAGGTATGGGTGTGGCCAGTGAAACTGAACTCAGCTTTACAAAAACTGTTAATTGATGATTTAACAAGAGGGGGCAGTTACTATTTCACACTGGACCGGGTAGGTATGGATAGCTTATTTCCCTTAGTAAATTTTGTATTTACTCATATTATCTTTGTGTAATATGAAAACGTGTTTGATGATCTGAAACATGTGAGTGTGATAAATATGCAAAAAAATAAAATAAAAAAAACTAAGAAATTAGGAAGGGGGCAAATACTTTTTCACACCACTGCATGTGTTTTATGATCCAGGTGGGAGAGGGCAATATGCTGAGCTAATGCTATTGCATCATCTGTGGATCTTTCTGGCCTGTAGGTAAACTGAAACTGGTCGAGCAGGCATTGAAGATGTGATGTGAACTTTGACTATATGCTCAAAGCACTTCATAACAATGGGCGTAAGTGCTCTTGGGTGACAGTCACTGAGTCAGCTCACATTAGGTTTCTTCAGGACGGTGGTCCTCTTGAAGCATGAGGGGACTATAAACAAGAGAAAAGTCATCACTTTACCCAGCTGACTTATCTAATTATAGGCTAATCTCAAACCTTACTTTTACATTCTTTAAAGAGTACCAGAATGCTGAATCTGTTCATCTGGACATACTATTTTTAGTGATTTTTAGAAATGTTTCATCCCCAACTGGTGAATTCTTCAGTCTCAGCCTACTGCAGGTTTCCCCAACCTTATAAACAGTACATTTACATAATGACAGAAACTAGCATCAACAATGGGCTGTGAGGTCAGTTCCATGATCATTAGTATCCAATTTGTCATGACCATTGATCAGTGGCCATGAGAACTGATGAGGCCAGGGTGTATGTTTAAGAACAATTGTTTGGATGATCAATTTGGTCACCTATAACATCTCAACATTTCTGTCTTCTGTCCACAACCCATTTATATGCAGCTCCAAACACCACATCCAGAACCCTTTGGATTTTGTTGAGAAGGTGAGAGATCATATATGGCAGGCATCTTTGCACAGACTGGATCTAGGGTCCTGCCTGGTGTGGTAAACACCAGCCTCTACTGGTCTTGCACTTGGAGCCCTGATTAGTGCTTCATCCTACTAGGGTTTGTCCTTCCATGATGCTTCCTGCTCCACCTCCTCCTCCTGAGGTTTCAGCTGCTTGAACTATTTACTAAGCACCTAATCACTTGTGTTTATCTTCCTGATGCACTGATGATTAGGGATGGGTATCGTTTAGGTTTTATCCGATACCAGTACCAAACCGGTACTTTTGAAACGGTGCCGGTGCTTAAACGGTGCTTGAACCGGTGCTTAAAGAATGGAGAACACACACTTTGTCCAAAAACCTCTCATGTTTAGCTGTTTTTTTGTAAAAAGATAAGAATGTTAGCCGTTTCTGCAGCTATAGGGGATTTATGGCATTACTCTTGGCTGGAAGCAGTGCTTAAACAATGGAAAAAAACACAAACTTTATCCAAAAACCTCTCATGTTTAGCTGTTTCCCTCTTTTTCTTTGGTCATTTTAGCCTTTGGCCAGGGTGAAGGGAGTATCTGCCATCAAACAAGAAGACAGCCGCATGTAAATATGACGGTGTTTGCTAGTTCACCTTACGTGCATTAATTTAATAACGTGGTTAGCGTACTCAACGTAAATTACACACGAACAACAACAAGGCAACGAGTGTTGCCCAGCCATGACAGATGGTGTCATAAAGCAGCTGATTTCATGCAGGATAGGACCCAAACGCAAACTCACTAGGGTGAAATGTGAACTTAAAATACAGCTTTATTACTGAGCACAAAAAAGTCATACAAAACCGAAACTGGGAAAAATAACATGAACTATAATGGGAGCCCTAAATACATGAGGAAGGACACAGGGACACGCACATAGTAAGGAGGGAGGAAGCAACACAGGACTGAGGGAGACACTGACCTAAATACACAGAAGGATATAAAGGAAGTGAGAACACACAAGGAACACAGTAACACGAATAACCATAACGAGACAGGGGGAGCAAAACTGAACAGAATGAACATGGAAACACAGGACCTTCACAATAAAATAGGAA
Organism: Neolamprologus brichardi; assembly: GCF_056152115.1. Classification (NCBI taxonomy): domain Eukaryota; kingdom Metazoa; phylum Chordata; class Actinopteri; order Cichliformes; family Cichlidae; genus Neolamprologus; species Neolamprologus brichardi. The sequence continues at coordinate 40,589,790 of NC_142117.1, read as the reverse complement.
AACTGCTCTTGACGAAGGCGGTCGCACTTTTCTCCTCTCCTCTATTATAATATATAATAATACATATAATATATATAATATAAAGGATTCCTAGAGCAAAATATGAAAAAAGAAATGCTTAAAAAATTAACCATTACACAGTCAAGAGTTAATAAAGCATAACTACAGTATATATTAAGTGCTAGATTAAGTAGTTTAGTCATCTCAGTATCACTGAAAGTGGAGTTTTAAATTTAACAGAGTTTTAAGGATTTATCTATGGTCATGTTTTGAAACACTATTTTTAATAAAAACTACAACAATGGGTACCTTCCAACTGTCAGCCAGTCAGAATACAGAACTTTGTTATGTAACACACAATCTTTTTTAAAAAAAAACCGTAATTATAAGGACCTTCTGCCTGCCAGCCAATCAGAACACAGAATTGTTTTATGTAACACACACTATCTGACAAAAACCGTAATTATAGGGACCTTCCGGCTGTTAGCCAATCAGAAGCCTTAAAAAATACACGTTGTGTGAATATTCATGACCAGGTGCAGTACCCAAACCGGTCTACAGGGGAGCTGTGTTGATACACAGATTATACACAAAAGTTGGGTAATTGTGAATAGTAAGGACTTTTTTTCGATTTCGCTGAAATTTTGAATTTAGGCTTTTGACACCTATTTAAGCACCCTCACATCGAGTTTTCATTCCATGAATTGTGAGGACATCGGCCCTGTCCTCATAATTCCAAATGTCCGGACAGTGTGGCGTGTATTCTTGTGAAATGTCCTCATAAACCACCTTTGCGCACACACACACAAACACACACACACACACACAAACACACACACACAAACACACACACACACACACACACACACACACACACACACACACACAAACACACACACACACACACACACACACACACACGCACACACACACACACACTCCATTTTTATCTGTATCTAGCATTTCCGAGCAGCATGTCTTCATTATCTGTGTGTCTGCAAACACTCTGGTTTCAGTGGTTTCAGATCCATTTCTCTCTCACGTTGGTACAAATTAGTAAACACTTTTTATATTTCACTGTTTTTACACAAGTAAGCAGCACGTCTTTATCAAGATCAATAAGCTGCTCGCAAACAAGAGTTTTAGTCAAAGGTAATGTAGTAATAATTAAACATTTTAGTATTATTTGTTGACTCCATGTTCTGAGTGTTACATTTTGCCAACTTGTCTATTGGCGATAAAAAGTTAAAGTTAGACTGAAAGCGGGTTCAAGTGTCCAGTGTTCTTCATGTCATGATGTTGCAGTGCACTCACACAGAGGCTGTGGATGCTCCAACAGCACAACTGTGGTTTGTCACTGATATGTGAGACTTGAGTTTGTGCAGCTGAAAGCAGATGAAGAGGTAATAAAACAAATAAATAAGAATAAAACAAATTTATATTTTTATATCTATATATATGTGTGTGTGTATATATATAAATTAGTTTGTGTGCTGCAGCAGGCCCTGTACTGATGAGGTCCGCATGGTTCCCTCATTTAGATCCAGGCAGACTTTGAGGTCATAAGTCATGATGTGAGCTGTTAACTTTTGGATTAGCTTGTGTGTTATTGCACTGAACATCTCAAGAACTTCAATGTTCTTTTATTTATTTTCAGTGTTGGGGAGTAACAGAATACATGTACCGAAGTTACGTATTAAAATAGAAAATATGAGTAACTGTATTCCGTTACAGTTACCATTTAAAATGGTGGTATTCAGATTACAGTTACTTTTTTGAAATAAAGGGATTACACGGCCGTCTTTTCCTGTTTCATATGTTCGGCTATGCCCTCTCTGTTTTTGGTAATTCCATGCCGACAGAAACCCCAAAAAAACACGCATTAAGAGGCTCCAATTGTTAGGATGCCTTTTTGAGTTTATTATATTATTTATAATTTCTAGTCTTTGGGTTTTCGTTAGAGTCATGTCTTATGGTTTGTCTCTGTGTAATCCTTAGTTGCTGTCTCCCCTGTCTGCTATATCCCCGTGTCCAGTCAGTGTCTGTGTCTGCCCTGGTCCCACGTCTCTGTTCCCTCTGTTGTAGTGCCTGCATGTGAGTCTGTGTCTTTTGTTCAGTCTGTGTTATGTGTTTCCTGTTTTACTTTGAAGGTCTCTGTCTTATCTCAGTGTGTTCAGTTTACGCTTCCTTGTCTCGTCAGTTCTGATTTGCCCCAGCTGTGTTTCCCTCCTGTTGTCCATTCCCTGATTGCTCCCTCTATGTATTTGAGCCCTGTTTTTCAGTTTGTCATTGTCGCGATCTACCGTTTATCTCGCTGTGTGTTCTGTCAGTCTGTTTGTGTAAGCTTATTTTTGGATACTCAGTTTTGTTGCTTTTTTGAGTTTAACATTAAAGCTGTTTTGAGTTTAAGTTTTGCCTCCGAGTGTCTGCACCTTGGGTCCTATTCCTGTCTGCACACAGCCGTTCCATGACAGAAGATCGCGACCATAACATGGACCCAGCAGACTCCGTGTGGTATCGGCGACCCGCAGTTTCTGCCTTCCTCAAGGAGAGCGTGAGGCAGGAGGCTAAGCATGCCCGGGAGCTCGAGTCACCTTTCTATGGTTCACGTTTGGCTTGGGGAGGGCCCCGCAGCCTCCAAACTGCCATGGCTACGGCCGAGCCGGCGCCTATGCCTCGGGCGATCAGATTGAGCACGTGCTCATTCTCTCCAGTCGCTACACCTCCGCCTCCACCCCTGGATTACCAGTCCGACAAGAGGGTTAAGCGGCGGAGGAAGAAGGATTACGTGACGCCGGACGTTAGACTCCACTGCAGTCCTTTGCTCTGTTTTTGGGTCTGCCATGTTCTGAGCTTCACAAACTCTCTGCTTCCTCATCGCAGCCTGGTCTTTTGGAGGATTCGCAGCCCAGTTTGCCACCTCCCACTTTCCGGAGAAAGCGGCACTCACGCGGTCGCCACTCTGTCTCTGCTGAGCCACTCCCCGTGGTGAGGTATAATGACTGTTTTCATTCTGCTCCCTCTGAGCTGGAAAAAGACAATCATGTGCACACTGTAAATTCTGAGACTGTGAAAACTGTTAAGACTGTTAGACGTGGTGGTAGGAAGCTAAAAAACATAGAGGAGTCTGTGTTTGCTGAGCCTGCTCCTTCACACCGTTGTGTTCCTGCTCCCAGCGCTGGCCCAGCATTCCCCTGCACCTGTTTCAGTGCTTCAGGTGAGGGAGGCTGAGGTCCAGCTGGTCCCTGCTCCGGTGTCCAGGCCGGCTGAGCCTGTCGCTGCACCCATGCCAGCTCCTCGGGTGGGGACGGCAGCTGCCCAGCCATTGACGGTGCCTGTCCCAGCTCCCAGTGTGAGGATGACCGGGAACCAGTTAGCTCCGGCACCTGTACCTTCTCCTCGGGTGGGAGTGGCTGGTGTCCGGCAGGTACCTGCACCTGTTTCTGACCTCGCTGGAGGCTCAGGTGAGCCCGTCCAGCAGTTTTCTTCAGGTTCTGGAGGCTCAGGGGAACTAGCTCAGCTTACTGCTAATCCACCACCTTACCCACCATTACTACCATCTTTACAACAGTCGATACATATTAAACTTCTCTCCGTAGCTCAGACTTTAGCTCACCTATCAGCTCAGTCACCTGCTCAGTTCTCACCTCAGTCATTTACTCCACCGCCTGTTCCTGCTGGAGGGTCCGAGGGGCCCGTCCAGCCTTCGCCTGCCTCCGCTGGAGGGTCCGAGGGGCCCGTCCAGCCTTCGTCTGCCTCCGCTGGAGGGTCCGAGGGGCCCGTCCAGCCTTCGTCTGCCTCCGCTGGAGGGTCCGAGGGGCCCGTCCTGCCTTCGTCTGCCTCCGCTGGAGGGTCCGAGGGGCCCGTCCAGCCTTCGTCTGCCTCCGCTGGAGAGTCCGAGGGGCCCGTCCAGCCACCACCTGCGGCTCCCACGCCGTCGCCTGCAGCGCCACCACCTGCGGCTCCTACTCCGTCGCCTGCAGCGCCACCACCTGTGGCTCCCACGCCGTCGCCTGCAGCGCCACCACCTGCGGCTCCCACGCCGTCGCCTGCAGCGCCACCCTCGTCTGGTCCAGTCTCCGAGTCTTCGCCCTCGTCTGGTCCAGCCTCCGAGTCTTCGCCCTCGTCTGGTTCAGCTTCAGCTGCAGCCTCTGCGTCGCCTGGTCCGGCCTCCGTGTCTTCGCCTACGGCGTTGCCTGGTTCTGCCTCGCTCCGTCTAGCTTCCTCTGATCCTGAGGTCCCCATGCCGTCTGGTCCTGCACGTCCTACATGTCCTGCACGTCCTGTCTGGCCTGCTCGTCCTACACGGCCCGCTGCACTACGTCGCCGCCGGTGCCTCCCGCCCGGCCGGCCTCCTGACCTGCTCCGTCGCCGCGGGTGCCTCCCGCCTGCCCGGCCCCCTGAACTGTCCTCTTGGCTCTTGGGCCGCCTGCCTCCGGGCCGCCCCCCTGAACTGCCCGGGTTTGGACTGTTGTGCCGTCAGCCTCCGGGCCGGCCTCCTGAACCTTTTCGAGACTGTTGCCTGGGCCTCTGTGCCTTTCATGGGCTTTTTGTCTGTTTTCTTTTGGACTGTTGCTGGGCCGCAGTGCTGTTGTTTTGTTCTGTTTTGGGCTTTTGCTCCCTGTATTTTTTGTCTCTGGCTCAGTGTGTTTGTTTCATTTCCAGGTTCTTCCTTTTTGCTGCCATCCTCCTCTCCTACTTGCAGGTCCTCACAGTGCAGGCTTGCTGCTGCTAAAACAAAACAGAGCTCCCTGAAAGGCACAGCCAATCACATTGGCCATATTTGTCACATGAGGTAGAGAACGTCATTTAAATCTTTCTTCACCGCTGGTTGAATGAGACATTGACAGATTGTTTTTTTTCTTTCTATCGCGTTTGTTTATCTTTACTTGAAGAAATCAAATTATTGGTGGGGCCATGCCCCCTCTGTCCATGCCAAATCTACGCCCTTGGCCTAGTACATGGTTCTGTTGTTGTAATGATGGTCATGTCATCCATGTAGGCCCTAATGGGAGGAAGATGAAGGCAGTTTTGCAATCTTGGCTCAATACACACACACACACACACACACACACACACACACACACACACACACACACACACACACACACACACACACACACACACACACACACACACACACTCCATTTTTATCTGTATCTAGCATTTCCGAGCAGCATGTCTTCATTATCTGTGTGTCTGCAAACACTCTGGTTTCAGTGGTTTCAGATCCATTTCTCTCTCACGTTGGTACAAATTAGAAAACACTTTTTATATTTCACTGTTTTTACACAAGTAAGCAGCACGTCTTTATCAAGATCAACAAGCTGCTCGCAAACAAGAGTTTTAGTCAAAGGTAATGTAGTAATAATTAAACATTTTAGTATTATTTGTTGACTCCATGTTCTGAGTGTTACATTTTGCCAACTTGTCTATTGGCGATAAAAAGTTAAAGTTAGACTGAAAGCGGGTTCAAGTGTCCAGTGTTCTTCATGTCATGATGTTGCAGTGCACTCACACAGAGGCTGTGGATGCTCCAACAGCACAACTGTGGTTTGTCACTGATATGTGAGACTTGAGTTTGTGCAGCTGAAAGCAGATGAAGAGGTAATTAAAAAATAAATAAAAATAAAACAAATTTATATTTTTATATCTATATATATGTGTGTGTATATATATATAAATTAGTTTGTGTGCTGCAGCAGGCCCTGTACTGATGAGGTCCGCATGGTTCCCTCATTTAGATCCAGGCAGACTTTGAGGTCATAAGTCATGATGTGAGCTGTTAACTTTTGGATTAGCTTGTGTGTTATTGCACTGAACATCTCAAGAACTTCAATGTTCTTTTATTTATTTTCAGTGTTGGGGAGTAACAGAATACATGTACCGAAGTTACGTATTAAAATAGAAAATATGAGTAACTGTATTCCGTTACAGTTACCATTTAAAATAGTGGTATTCAGAATACAGTTACTTTTTTGAAATAAAGGGATTACACGGCCGTCTTTTCCTGTTTCATATGTTCGGCTATGCCCTCTCTGTTTTTGGTAATTCCATGCCAACAGAAACCCCCAAAAAAAACACGTATTAAGAGGCTCTAATGGCGGTGTCTCAATCTCGCGGCCCATGTCACCCTACTTGCAAATAGCATGATAATATATTAAGTAATCCAAAGTATTCAGAATATGTTACTCTCATTGAGTAACGTAACGGATTACGTTACAAATACATTTTGGGGCATGTAATCTGTAATCCAAGGGCGTAGATTTGGTTTTGGCATTGGTGGGGATGGATGATTCCACCACCGAACCCTGCCCCGTTTCTTTTTCCCCCTTTTTGTCTTTGCTAAAGACAAAAAAAAAGATTAACAAAAGGGAGAAATATACTTGCCTACATGAACCACCAAGTCATCATCCAAATTCACCTGTGATCTTGTATCACCATTACTCTCTGAGCTTTGTGTTGGTTCTTCTGTCACCTGATAAATAGGACATACATGACAATAAGAATAAAATGTGGAGCTGCTTTAGTGTTTCTGTCAGTTTGTGCAGATCTTGACTCATCAGTAATGTTTGTAGGCTGAGTGCATTTTTAAAACAATTTGTGCAAACTGCACTACAAGGTGGAATATTTGCAAAATCACGACTACCTCGTGATATTTTGCCTCACAAATTAACCCTATGAATATGTCAGTACCATTAGGATAAAATTATTGTGTCACCAACATTTTAACGTTAGACATATAATTTTAACAGCTTCTATAAACTAATATCCTGGCTTGCTCGAGGCTGCCGTTTTCTCTGACAGTTTCATGTATGTAAAATGTCCACTCTTGAGTCTCTCACCCCCCACTACCCACCGAGATCCCCGCATGAACAACTCCATTGCCATGATAAATGCCAGAGGGGAAATCGTGCAGCCTGCCATAACTCCATTGCCCAGGTGCTGCCAGGCTGTGGTGGTGTTCTCAGCTGTCACACAAAACTGTAAATCCTTAAAGTAGGTCTTGACCAGTCCTGTGATGTGGTTTGGTACGCTGAAATAGTTGAAGGCCATCCACAAGATCTTGTGCGAAACTGATCCAAAGGCATTGGCAAGGTCTAAAAAGACCATGTGAAGGTCTCTTTGTTCTTTCTTGGCAGTTTGAATCTGGTGCCAGATGAAGCTGGCGTGCTTCAGACATCCCGAGAAGCCCCGGATGCCGGCCTTCTGCACTGATGTGTCAATATAGTTGTTTCTTTGCAGGAAAGTAGATAGTCTTTGGGCCAAGACACCGAAGAAGATCTTTCCCTCTACGTTCAGCAGGCTGATCTAGCGAAACTGGCTGATGGATGAGGAGTTCTTCTCCTCAGGGATCAGAATACCTCCTGCTCTTCGCTAAACCTTTAGAATCACTCCTTTCTGCCACGCTACCTTCATCAGCTTCCACAGGCATTAAATCTAGAGGTGCTATTAACATGTTTAGTTTTAAGTTAAGACGCTGCTCCTCTCGGTGGAAAAGGTGCTTTCTCTTTCCTCCTCGTATAAAAAAGATTTTTAATGTTAGTTTTAATTCAAAATTCATGGTTAAAAAGAGGGCGGGGTTAACCTTGGCCTCGGTGTCTCTCTGTGTGTCTGTGTTTATGTATGTTGTGAGTTCTTGTGTCTTGCTTACCTCCTCATGTTTCCTGTCTTATCGTGAAGGTCTATAGCTGTGCCCCAATTCAGGTGCCGCACTGTATGCGGCCTTCGCGGACTACGTGGGGCGGGAACTCCGAAGAACCAGAAGGGCGGAAGTGTGAGGCTTGTGAGATGGGATGTCTAGCCTCCGTCGCGCTGCCCGGGTTGCCTAGTCACCATGATACTAGCCACTGGAAATGTTTCACACAGAATTGTTTGACAGAAGGAGAAAAAATGTTTTTTGTTTTGATTTGTTGAGTATCTGAGGCTGAGACCACAGGACTGTAAAAACATGATTGCTGGGCTTCATTTCTGTACTGAACAGTCATTTAAGATTAGCTAGTAAATAATCAGCTAATGTTGTTCATTAGCTTCCCCCCTTTCTCACCGTCTCTTCTCCCCTCTGGTTTTCTTTCTCTCTCTCTTTCTTTCATTCTTTCTCCCTGTCCTATCCCCCAGTCATGTCTGTCCCGTTTGTAGCAACCGAAAATAAAATAAATACATAATTATAATAAAGGTCATTAAAATGGACCAATATGGCCATGATGATCCACTTGGTAAAATAAATCCGCTTGGCATCTTTCTTGGCCTTAAGACAACAATTCTGATGGTTAAAGATCGAAACGGGACAAAAAATGTTGTTCATGAGACTAAAATCATAACACTTTGGTAATGTAAACACAATATGGCCATTATTATATTTATTATTATATTAATTATGATTCATTACAGCAGTGAGTTCAACTTGTTGCTGCCTTTCATAGTGTGTAACTTGAAGGCCCTGAGTACTTTCTCCCACACTGAAAACACTGGATGATAACATTATTTGAACATTACCTGATAAGACTAATTCAGGACAGACAGTTAGTTATGTTAAACTTTCCTAGCAGTCCTTCACAAACAGGGAACAGTCTGTCTATTCTCTCCATCTGTCAGCTGCTGCTTCCTCCTCCTCTTCGTCACACACTGCTGAGTTTGTCCTGGTGGATCATCAGGGGTGCAAAGCCTCACAGATGATGTGCAGCAGTGGGTCCCTCAGTCTGTCCTCACTCTGGACACTTGCAGTCGTCACATATGGAAATCAAATGTGTGATAAGCTGCAGGATTCAAACACAAGTGTAACTTATAAACACATGTTCATACTATATAGTCCTGCCATTGATTAATTCTTCGATCTTATATATGATCAACCTATCTCTAATAATCGGCTATGTACCACAGGCCTTCAAGGTGGCTGCAGTTAAACCTTTACTCAAAAAGCCATCTCTAGACCCAGCAGTCTTAGCTAATTATAGGCCAATCTCCAACCTTCCTTTCATATCAAAAATCCTTGAAAGAGTAGTTGTCAAACAGCTAACAGATCATCTGCAGAAGAATGGTTTATTTGAAGAGTTTCAGTCAGGTTTCAGAGTTCATCACAGCACAGAAACAGCTTTAGTGAAGGTTACAAATGATCTTCTTATGGCCTCTGACAGTGGACTCATCTCTGTGCTTGTCCTTCTTGACCTTAGTGCAGCATTCGATACTGTTGACCATAATATCCTATTAGAGCGATTAGAACATGCTGTGGGTATTACAGGTATTGCACTGCAGTGGTTTGTATCATATCTATCTAATAGACTCCAGTTTGTGCATGTAAATGGAGAGTCCTCTTCACACACTGAGGTTAATTATGGAGTTCCACAGGGTTCAGTGCTAGGACCAATTCTGTTTACATTATACATGCTTCCCCTAGGCAGCATCATTAGAAGACATAGCATACATTTTCACTGCTATGCAGATGACACCCAGCTCTATCTGTCCATGAAGCCAGATAACACACACCAATTAGTTAAACTGCAGGAATGTCTTAAAGACATAAAGACCTGGATGGCCACTAACTTTCTGCTTCTTAACTCAGATAAAACTGAGGTCATTGTACTCGGCGCTGAAAAGCTTAGAAATATGGTATCTAACCAGATTCTTACTCTGGATGGCATTACCTTGGCCTCCAGTAACACTGTGAGGAACCTTGGAGTCATTTTTGACCAGGATATGTCCTTCAACGCACATATTAAACAAATATGTAAGACTGCGTTCTTCCATTTGCGCAACATCTCTAAAATTAGAAATATCCTGTCTCAGAGTGACGCTGAAAAACTAGTTCATGCATTTATTACTTCCAGGCTGGACTACTGCAATTCATTATTATCAGGATGTCCAAAAAACTCACTGAAAAACCTTCAGTTAATCCAAAATGCTGCAGCAAGAGTACTGACAGGGACTAGAAAGAGAGAGCATATTTCTCCTGTTTTGGCTTCCCTTCATTGGCTTCCTGTTAAATCCAGAATTGAATTCAAAATCCTGCTCCTCACATACAAGGTCTTAAATAATCAGGCCCCATCTTATCTTAATGACCTTGTAGTACCATATCACCCTATTAGAGCACTTCGCTCCCGCTCTGCAGGCCTACTTGTTGTTCCTAGAGTATTTAAAAGTAGAATGGGAGGGAGAGCCTTCAGTTTTCAGGCCCCTCTTCTGTGGAACCAGCTTCCAGTTTGGATTCGGGAGACAGACACTATCTCTACTTTTAAGATTAGGCTTAAAACTTTCCTTTTTGCTAAGGCATATAGTTAGGGCTGGACCAGGTGACCCTGAATCCTCCCTTAGTTATGCTGCAATAGATGTAGGCTGCCGGGGGATTCCCATGATGCATTGAGTTTTTCCTTTCCAGTCACCTTTCTCACTCACTATGTGTTAATAGACCTCTCTGTATTGAATCGTATCTGTTATTAATCTCTGTCTCTCTTCCACAGCATGTCTTTCATCCTGTCTTCCTTCTCTCACCCCAACCGGTCGCAGCAGATGGCCGCCCCTCCCTGAGCCTGGTTCTGCCGGAGGTTTCTTCCTGTTAAAAGGGAGTTTTTCCTTCCCACTGTCGCCAAAGTGCTTGCTCATAGGGGGTCATATGATTGTTGGGTTTTTCTCTGTATCTATGAAGCGCCTTGAGGCGACTTTTGTTGTGATTTGGCGCTATATAAATAAAATTGAATTGAATTGAATTGAATTGAATACTTTTATTCCACAATCAGAGAGAAAGAAACAGAGAGAGAGTGCAGGACAGACACACAGGTGACAGTCTCAGGTGTACACACTGCTACAAACAGGAGGATTTAGTGTTTGTGTTATTACGAGTGCTGAACAAGAAGAGTTCCAGATGGTACAGTGGACACATGTGTGACTGCTGTGATTAAAGCATCTTTCTTTCAGCTTAACGAGTGAACCGTCTGTTATGAAACGGCTGTGTGCAGGCAGGAAAAGGACCCAAAGTGCAGACTCCGGAGACAAACGTGAACTTAAACAGCATTAAAGCTGAACTCAAAGTAACAAACTTCCAAAATACAAACAATAAACGCAGGCAGGCAGAACACACAGCATGAATGAGGGTAGATAAGAGAGATCACGACACAGATCAAAGAGAACACAGCTAATATACACAGCAATCAGGGATTGAGAGACAGGAGGGAAACACAGCTGGGACAAATCAGGGCTGTCGAGACAAAGGAAGCAAAACCAGACGCATTAACATGAGACACAGACTTTTAAAGTAAAACAGGAAACATAACACAGAGACATAAACCATAAGACAGAACTCTAACAAAGAAACCAAAGACTAGAAATGATAAATAATATCAAAATCAATTTCAATAATATAATAAACTCAAAACTCTGGGTCAACAACCCAGGCACCCTAACCGTCAGCTCGTTCAAACACACGTCAAAGTCCGTTTGGCTCGACACCACCGAACAGAGGCAGCAATATAACATAGCTAACATTAACAGTGCAGTGAATCCTGCTTGTGCCGTGATATTCAGGACTGCAAACCGAGCAGCATCACTGACTTTCAGCTTGTTGTGTTTCTGGATATATGACTGACTTTAATTATCCATCAAATCATCACATTCTCTGTAAGATTAAGGTCGACAATTAAACAGCGTATATTTTAAAGTAAAGGCTTTAAAACCAAGTTAGTACAAACATCACTAATGTCAGATAACTTTGCCGACATGTGGCCAACAGTAATGTTTTAATGTCCTTCATTATTAAACATTCGCACATAAATAACTGACATAATATTCAATACTTACTTTTAAAGGATAATTCTTCAGCCGCCCGCCGTTTTTTTCTGACAAAAATATCCACACCCAACTATGTATTGTGGAATAGGTTGGGTCACAAAGTCTTACGCCGGACACAGCCTTCAAATTTGGGGAAATGAACTGTGCATTGGAGTACACTTCGAATTGGGACACCCTTCGTTGCATCACTGTGACATAATCGGGCTACAAATTTAAGTATACGTAAGTATAGTGTCGTATTCCCCTGTGTGCCTCTTCGTATGTTTAGTTTTTATATGTCCCAGTAAAGTTTTGCATTATTCCCCTTTCAGCAAATAAAGCTGTATTTTTAAGCTTCCCGTCTCTGCGAGTCTGCATTTTGTGTTCTTTCTTGCCTGCATTACAGCCGTCTATGACATTAATATCATATCTATAAAGTGCAAACAAGATACTTCCTCCAGTGTATAAACTATACCTTAGACATGCATTCAAAAACACAATCATGACTGTTAAAACTGCTGCTGTTAGACATTTACATGAGGCAGATATATACTGATCGAGTATATATCTCGAGGGGCGATCGTGGCTCAAGAGTTGGGAGTTCGCCTTGTAACCGGAAAGTTGCCGGTTCGAGCCCCGGCAACCTTCGGTTACCCCGGTACATATATATACATATATATGTACACATATATATATATATATATATATATATATATATATGCGCTTGTGAAGTGGCTGTTTGGTCTCTCCAATGACCAAACAGCCACTTCACAAGCACATGGCACAACACAGAAGAGCCACCTCCACAGGACAAGACTCAGCTGTCCATCTGCATCTTAAGGTCAAAGGTCACTCTTTTGAGGATGCGAATGTTCACATTTTGGACAGAGAGGACAGATTGTTTGAAAGAGGAGTGAAAGAAGCATCTATGTCCACTGTGAGCGACCATCTTTGAACAGAGGCGGTGGTTTACGGCACCAACTCTCTGCCATCTATAATCCAGTTTTGAGTTCCCTCCCCAGACGCCTTAACGCCCACTCACATCCTGGGCCATCTGACCTCAGGAATTCCCATAATAAGGTGGGGCCAGGTTTCACAATGAGCTCACCCGAAACCCTGGCTGACTGGGACCCACACCCAGTTTCACACCTTGGCTCAGGCGATTAGAGGATCATCAGGGGGTCCTTTTGTCCCTCTGTGAGGGGAAACTCCCACTAGGTTTAAATCTGGGACTCTCCACCATTTGACCTTAGAACTGAAGAAGCTTCTCGGATGAAGGTGAAACGTCTTCAAGTAACTTAAAGAAGTCCAGACGCTTTTCTTTGCAAGCTCCTCCTTTCCTGCCTGGCCAGAGTATTTTAGCGCTTTCTTTAAAAATAAATTATAGTTTTAGCAACTTGTGTTTATATTTACTACTTCCCTTGGCTGCTCCACTGCTCTTCCCGTCAGAAGGGTTTCCCTTCTGTGTTAAACTTACCACCTGTGAATCCACCTATGACATAGATACTTTAGGTTCAGTGAATGCTTAAATTGCACTGATTAGAATATACTGGACATTCAAAGCTAAGATTCAGCGCACTGTGTTAAAGGCTGGGATTTGATGAATTCGTCATATATACAACCTTTGATCATTATTTATGTCCAGCTGAGAATGAAGCTTTGCACTCACATATTAAATGAACTGAAATCAGTAGTGTGATCTCCAGTCTTGATATAAGGAATGAGAGAACTGACAGCTTGTCACGGTCGGACGGTCCTTCCGGACGACTCTGCTTGTGTGTATGTTTTCTGTCTGTGTTTGCTTCTCCCTCTCTCCCTCCCCGGTCATCGGGGCTGTTTACGGAAGTGCGCGCCGTGGGAGAGGCGTGTCCTGGCGACTGTTGTCATTGGGAGTCCTTCTTCGCTGTTGCCGGCCACCTGCAGCTGATTACCTGACCAGCCGTTGGTAATCATTCCTCCCGGCTAGAAAGAGGTATTTAACCTGGACTCGCGGCGACAGTCGACGTGGTATTATTACTCCGAACTGGTATAGTCTGTGCGAGCAATGTGAGCTTGTTATTCGGCGAGCATGTGGCTAATGGTGGATTTTCCGTGTTGTAACTCCTAAGGGAGTTACAACACGGAACGCACTGGGAGCAAGGGACGAGCACGATTGGAGAATTGCACTTTTGAGTGAATTGTTGGACTTGCCTGTCTGTTTCACTGTAAATAAACGCACTGTGTTTCTGTGAAAAAGAACCGCGCCTGGGTCCCTCTTTTCCGTGACAGAATAATCCCACCACCATGGACCCAGCGGATTCTGCGGATTCAGCGGAGTCTTTCCAAGCGAAGGTTTTGGAGCGACACAAGGAAAGCACGTTTCAAAGGAACAAACCGCGCTTCTGCAAGCCATAACAGAGCTTAAAGGTATGTTGATTTCCTCACCTCATACGGCTCCAACGCAGCCCGCCCCTTCGCTGGAAGCCGCGGCAGTCTGTCCGTTTCTTCCTTCACCTCCACCGTGGCAGCGAGAGTACTCACTCCCTGCGCCTGAAAAATTTGACGGCGAGTTGGGGAAGAGCCGGGGTTTTTTGGCGCAATGCTCTCTTGTGTTTAGACAGCAACCTTGTGCCTTTTCCTCTGATTCCGCTAAAATCGCTTATTTGGTGCAACTTATGACTGGGCGGGCGCTTCAATGGGCTCAGGCGGTTTTAAGTACCCAGCCCTCTGTGTCATATGACGTTTTTCTCAGCAAGTTTCGCTGTGTATTTGATAAAGGCGCTAGCTTGGACGCCGCAGGTCATCGCATGTTTTCTCTGAAGCAAGGTAGGAGGAGCGTTGCTGACTTTTCCGTGGAATTCTGGATCCTGGCGGAGGAGTCGGGCTGGGAGGAGAAAGCACTGCGTGGAGCCTCCCTCAACAGCCTTAACGAGAATATAAAGCGTGAGTTAGCAACCAAGGAACTGCCTAAAGCTTTGTCTGCTCTAATCAATATGTGTATTAACTTAGACAACCATATGCGGGAGTTCAGCAAAAGAGCCGGGGATGGTCGGCGGCCTGCTGGGAGCACGGGTACATCTAGGGACCTTCCTACTCTGATGTGGAGATGTGAGGAGGAGGAGCAACACGGGGATGAAGAGCAACCCATGCAGCTCGGCGGAGCCAAGCTTTCCTCCTCTAGACTGGGGCGCAAACCACGGACCGGTGAGTGCTTTCTTTGTGGAAAAAGAGGACATTTTGTTGACTCCTGCCCAGACCGAGTAAAAGAGTCGGCCCATCAGTAATTGTGGGGATACTGGCGGGAGCCACAACAAAAGCGTTCCCTCACCTCAGCTGCCCTGCCAAAATAATGTCTCACTCCCTCACTCACTCCTGCTGCGCACTCATTGACTCTGGTTCTGAACAAAATTTCCTAGACGAAGAGTTAGCCAAAATCTTAGACCTGTCCCTACTTCCCCTTCCAGAGGTCCTGAAGGTCTCAGCCTTAAATGGCGGCCATCTAGCCTCCGTCACACATCGCACTCAGGAGGTTACACTCATTATTTCGGGAAATCACTCTGAGAAAATCAGTTTATTGGTATTCAAAGCCCCCCACACACCACTGGTACTGGGATTTCCTTGGCTCCAATGTCACAATCCCCAAATCGACTGGGCCAAAGCGTGTGTAACTGGCTGGAGCAAGCAGTGTCATGAACAATGTTTACTCGCCGCTGTCCCGGACAATCCCTGGACCGCTTCTGCGAAAAGCTCCTCACCCCTCGACCTGTCCTTGGTGCCCTCCGAATACCACGACCTCGGCCAGGTATTCAGCAAAAGTAAGGCGTTGTCTTTGCCTCCACATCGGCCTTACGACTGTGGAATCGACCTACTCCCAGGCGCTCCCCTGCCAACAAGTCGGCTCTACAGTCTGTCTAAACCAGAACGTGAGACCATGGAACGCTACATAACGGAGTCTCTGACCGCAGGTATTATTCGCCCATCTACGTCACCTTTAGCAGCAGGATTCTTTTTTGTAGAAAAGAAAGATAAGAGCCTGCGTCCCTGCATTGACTTTCGAGGGCTGAACAAGATCACAGTTAAGAATAAATATCCACTCCCCCTGCTGGCCTCAGCATTCGAACTACTACAGGGGGCGGTCGTGTTCACCAAACTGGATCTTCGGAACGCCTATCATCTGGTTCGCATCCGCAAGGGTGACGAGTGGAAGACGGCTTTCAACATCCACCTGGGGCACTTCAAATACTTAGTGATGCCTTTCGGTCTTACTAACGCCCCTGCAGTCTTCCAGGCCCTGATTAATGATGTGCTCAGGGACTTTATTAACCATTTTGTCTTCGTGTATCTGGATGACATTCTGATTTTTTCCAGGTCGCAGACTGAGCACATCAACCATGTACGTCTGGTTCTACGGCGCCTATTGGAGAATCGCCTTTTTGTGAAAGCGGAAAAATGTGAGTTCCATGTGCAAACTGTTTCTTTTCTGGGTTTCATTGTGGAACAGGGGCGTTTGCGAGCTGACCCGGCCAAAGTCAAAGCCGTAGTGGAATGGCCTGTTCCCAAGACTGGCAAGGAAATGCAGGGGTTCCTAGGTTTCGGCAATTTCTACCGCCGCTTTATCAGGGATTTCAGCAAGGTAGCCCTTCCTCTAACCAACCTAACTTCTCCTAAGTTGTCTTTCCAGTGGTCCTCCGCAGCCCAGCAGGCATTTGATCGGCTCAAGCACCTGTTTTCCTCAGCTCCGGTCCTCGTCCAGGCGGACCTCGGCCGGCCTTTCATCGTGGAGGTGGACGTGTCCGATTCGGGTGTGGGAGCGGTTCTCTCCCAACGGATCGATGGCAAGCTACATCCCTGTGCGTTTTTCTTCCGCAGGTTGTCTCAGGCCGAGAGAAATTACGATGTGGGCGACCGGGAGTTGCTCGCCATCAAGTTGGCCCTCGAGGAATGGCGACATTGGCTGGAGGGCACTGAGCAGCCTTTCGTGGTGTGGACGGACCATAAAAATCTGGCGTATCTCCAGGCAGCCAAGCGCCTCAATGCTTGGCTCAATGCCCACAAGCCAGGGGGGCCTTATTTTTTACTCGTTTTCACTTCTCCATTACTTACAGGCCCGGTTCTAGGAATACTAAGCCCGATGCGTTGTCGCGCCAGTTCGCACCGGAGACCGATGAGGACGAGAACGACAAACCCATCCTGCCCCCCACCTGCATTGTGGGCGCACTTACATGGGAGATTGAAAAGGTGGTCAGGGACGCCCAGCGACGGGAGCCCGACCCCGGCACGGGCCCGAAGGGGAAACTGTATGTTCTGGCCACGGCGCGTAGTCAGGTCATTCACTGGGCACATACCGCCAAGTTTTCGTGCCACCCAGGGAAAAATCGCACTGTCTCCTTTCTACAACGTTTGTTTTGGTGGCCCTCTCTTATTCTCGATGTCCAGAACTATGTTGCGGCATGCCTGGTGTGCGCATGGAACAAAACCTCCAACTTACCTGCTTCTGGCCTCCTGCAACTGTTACCCACTCCAAAACGCCCGTGGTCGCACATTGCCCTGGACTTCGTCACCGGCTTGCCTCCCTCTTCAGGTAACACCTCCATTCTAACCATTGTTGACCATTTTTCCAAGGCCGCCCACTTTATTGCTCTGCCCAAGCTTCCTTCTGCCCTACCCCAGGACATCGTTTCCGACCGTGGCCCTCAGTTCACCTCGCGGGTTTGGAAGGAGTTCTGCGCCGAATTGGGAGCTCAGGTCAGTTTGTCCTCCGGGTTCCACCCCCAGACTAATGGTCAGACCAAAAGGGCCAATCAAGAGCTGTAGGCCATGTTGCGTTGCGTCGCATCATCGAACCAAGCGACCTGGAGTGACCAGTTGGCCTGGGTGGAGTATGCCCACAACGCAAGCACTTCTTCAGCAACTGGACTCTCGCCCTTCGAGGCATCGCTGGGGTATCAACCCCCTCTCCTCTCCATCTCTGAGGGAGAGCTGGCGGTTCCCTCGGTCCAGCACCACCTTAGGCGCTGTTGTCGGGTCTGGCGGGCCACGCGCGCAGCACTCCTGAGAACGGCCGAGCGGAACAAGGCATTGGCGGATCGCCGTCGCACTCCTGCTCCGGATTATCAGGTCGGCCAGCAGGTGTGGCTCTCCAGCAAGCACATCCCTCTTCGGACTGAGTCCAAGAAACTGGCCCCTCGGTCTCTTGGCCCCTTCGCCATCCAGGAGATCCTGAACCCGGTGACGGTCCGGCTGGCCCTTCCGCCTGCCATGAAGGTACATAACGTCTTCCATGTTTCTCTGATTAGGCCCGTCCGGACCAGCCCTTAGCCCTCCTAAGGGAGTTACAACACGGAACGCACTGGGAGCAAGGGACGAGCACGATTGGAGAATTGCACTTTTGAGTGAATTGTTGGACTTGCCTGTCTGTTTCACTGTAAATAAACGCACTGTGTTTCTGTGAAAAAGAACCGCGCCTGGGTCCCTCTTTTTCGTGACACAGCTGTTATTTTAATCAGCCTGTCTCAGTTGTTTTAACTCTAAGTATCACAAAGTAATGTGGTAACATCTGGACTGACGAGTTTACTGTCAGCATTTTAATCGCTAGTTTAAAGGCTGTAGGTTGCAGCCGTTGCTCTAACACTGTATAAATGTAACAGGCCTCAGTGCTGGTTCTACTAGTCTGAGCTGCTTCCAGCTTTATTTGTGAAGAGCACAGCAGCGTAAAAAACACGTAGCTAGCTCGTACAGCTGCGACGTAAAACCTTCATAAACTAAGATGACCTTGAAATAATGGGGCTATGTGCGGTGATGCTAGCGTTAGCCATGTTAGCACGTTACCTTCACAGGTGGTCAGACTTTGTAAACAGGCACTCAGTCAGAGGTTGGGCTCTCCGTTTCGCTGCAGGGTCCCTTCATTCTTCACATATCCGTGTCGAGCCGAGTGTAAATCCCGAGGCTGAACAGCCTTTGTACAAGCACACACGCTTCTTAGCAGGGCGAAGCTATGAGCTAGAAAAATCCAGGCAGAAAGCCTGTGTCTGTCCAACCAATCAGAGAGCTCCTTACATCCCACAGTGTGGCTAATTTGAATAGCCGCGAGGAAGTTGTTATTATTATTTTATTATTTTTGTGTTTGTTGGGGAGAAGACTTACAAACATACTGTACAGCACTTCAGAGTCACACTGCTAGTGATCAAAGATTTATGTAAAATTGACAAGCTGAACACCAGATTGATTTGACAATGGTCTACAGCCAATCAGGATACAGAACGCAATGCGTTGTTAACCCCCCCCCCCCCCCCCCCACCCCCCCAACAAAAAAAAAACATGCAAAATTGCACACAAAAGAATCAGCGAAAGGTAAACCGCATTATAGCGAGGGACTACTGTACACGAAGACAGGACAGAGACAATACGAAGTGGATTGTGCAGTAGGTATTAAATACCAGGTTCAAGTTATGGTCGGGATGTTGTAGACAAGACAGGACATGGTGTGGCTGCTGCGACCTAGCGCCCCGCCATCTTTCTGTCTTTTTTGTGAAAAAAACTATTAATAGTTTAGAAAGGACTTTTACATTTTCATAAATATTCATGGCTGTGTGGTAAAGCTGACATTATCTCACTTGTAATGGTTCAGATTGGACACTGTGACTGGCCGGTTCTGTGCTCCAGACCACATGTTTGATACCCCTGGACCCATGCAACGAAGTATAAAAAAACCGTATCCACACTTTGGCCTGTGAAGAGTGAAAGCAGATATACGACGTGATATCGAGCCAAATGCTTCAAAGTGTTCCTTGATGACATCATAAAGTGGCGTTCCTCCTCCAACCACAAACAGGATATATGAGATATGAATCTGTGACCTGACTGGACGGTTCAGTCTCTTATATGATTATATATTTTAAACATTTTGCCTTTTTTTATCTTTCGACTTCATTCTTGTTTATTTCTGCTCATATTTTATTTCAGTTATAATGATTATGTGCTTTTTTGTTTTATGTGATTTGATGTTTATCCATATCTCATTCATGTATCTCTCAGAGTATCATTTTGAATATTCTTCTATTTCTATCAGTGATCAGTTCGATCTATAATAAATGTTAGAAACCAGTTGTAAATGTATTCGTTCTTCACTCTGATGTGAATCATTATCATCTCTCTTGGAAAATGTATTTTGTTATTGTGTTTAAGAGCAGATTCATTACAGCACCATGTTGATCTGCACTATATTGTTTTCATTGTTGTGAATAAACATGATTGTCTGATACAGCAAACACTTCATAATATGGACGTTACTGCTTTGATTGTGTTTTTATATTCTCCATTTTTGTTAGGAATCATTTCTGAAATAAAAATATCTAAATCTAATTTAACAGGCTGAACGTTGATGCTCTTCTGTCAATGACTCCATGATGATTTTTAATTTTAATAAACACACAATCCTCATACTTCAGTGCAGGATTTAGAGCAGAGTATATCAGTCAACTGGATCAGAGCTCATCAGCACTTTGAACTTAATATGCAGCCAACACACTTTAACACGTGTCTGATGTAGAGTGAAACATATCATGGAAAAATGGAAGACGAGAGAAGCTGCACATGGTTATCATCATTTATGTATTCATTTATTTTTTTGCCTGTCCCATTTGGATCTTTAGCCATCAGAATTGTTGTTTGAAGGCCAAGAAAGATGCCATGTTGGTCCATTTGATTGACCTTTATTATAATTGTATATTTATTTTATTTTATTATCGGTTGTTACAGACCGGACAGACATGACTTTTCCCATGTGTTTTGAATAACTCTTCTTTTTTTGGCAGCGGTACTGGTTTTATTTTGTTGTATTTATCCTCGACACCTTAAAGGCCGGTCCTTGAGAATATTGTCGGTCATAAACCGGTCCGTGGCACAAAAAAGGTTGGGGACGCTGGTTTACAGGACTGACGGGACTCCAGGAAACACAAACAAAGTCAGTGTTTAAGTGGAGACTCATCAACAGACCCGGGCTATCTTTCCATCATCTGGATTCACTTACCCTAACGTTTGTTATCAGGATAAACTGTCACACAGAGTTTGTTATCAGTTCTCTAACCCAGGGTCTTCCCTGCACGCTTACATGAAAGGGGCGGAGTTTGGCAGGATTGAGAAAAAGATGCCTGCCAGCAGATTCGGATGCAACACAACCCACAATGCACTGTTTGCACAAATTTGAGACTACAGCAGCGATAATGTGCAGAGTCTGCAGTGGCGGTACGCTGGACCTGACTTCCCTAAAGGGACCCCACATGACTCCACTCACTCACCTCTGGCAAGCAGAGTGTGTGATTCAGTTGAAACAGCCCTCATGTCAGCTCTGCTGGGCACACTGGGCTGTCAGGTGTCCCTGTCCCTTTTTGCCTGGGCTCCAACAGACTTGAGAATCACCCCTGCAGGTTACATAGGAAATATATAAAACCTTTTCTGCTTCAGCAGAGGATCTTTGTCTCACTGTTTATCACTACTACTGTAACTCGTGTTTTCTGAGAGGTTGCCATCAGTCTGTGAGCTGCACATCTGGACTGCACAGCAGTGGAAAGATCTCGTCCACTGTCACTGAAGTAGTTCTGTGTTATCTTAACTGAAATACCTCTTCTGTTTCAAAATGCATTTCTAACAAAATCATTTTTAACATCCATGAATGCAGATTATGACTGTAAAAGGAGAAACAACATTAGTGTTCCCATGTTCTTGTTATGGTGCGACTGGATGGCCTTTGAACCCTGGGGCATATACTACGAAGTGATTTCAGCATGCCCAGGTTTTCTTTCCATCATCTGGATTCACTTACACTAACAGTCGTGATCAGGATAACCGCTGGTTAGCAAAGTTAATCCAGGGTTTCTCATGCACCTTCACAAGGAAAGGGAGGTGTTGGCAGGATCTGACCAATCACAAAAAGGGAAATTCACAGATAATATGACTTGTCTTGATGCCTAAAATGTTTTTATGCTTGGTTCAATTTAGCTGTTAAGTGTCTTTTACTCTGCTGGTGCCGGTTAGGTTCCAGATTAGAGATCAGCAGGTATGAAATCACGACGTACTGACCAATCACTTCTCCAGAAAATAGTGTCACTATTCCTGGAAGATCCCTTTGACTTCTGTTGGGGGGGAAGAGAGGGTCTAAAGTTTCATTTTTGTCTAATGTAGTGATGCGCGAATCATGAACGTATCGTTCAATACTCGAGAATCACTTTACTGACTCATGAATCATGATTCACAAGTCCAACTGACTCACTGACTCATCCCTGTTGCTGTTAGCAGCAATGTATCTAGCTTATAATTAAAATTGTGGAGAAAAACACAACATCCAGTATCTTAACAAAAACATTTCTGCTCTGAACTGGAAGAAAAAACCCTGAGTAGAAGCTCACATCAAGAAAATAGCTTCTGGGTTCACAGTAGGGTTGCCAACTCCCTGAGAAATAAATAAGGGACACCTCGTGGCCAGGGCCGGGCGACCCAGTTGTCTTCACCCTTCCCAGTGTGGTGAATTTTTTAGCTCTTTTTTTGTGTGTGAAATTATTTTTTTAACCATTTGACTTGAATTTGATTTAAGTAGATGCGTATTCTTTGTGATATCAAGACATGGGAAACAAAAATCATTTAGCCATTTATTTTTAGCTCAAAATGACAACATTAACACAATAAAACACGTCTTTCTTAAACAGAAGCCTGTCATGCTTAACTTTTGAGAATAAAAGTAAATCTTTCTTTAAAAGAACTCTGTCCTGCTTAACTTAAAATTATATAAATTAATAGAAAACAATAGAAAGAAAAATATTCTTGTAACAGTGCACATTTAGTGCATTTAGTGCAATTGGCTTCAGTAGAGGCATTATTTCAGCTTTTGCTCCCGTTTGTAAACCCACTTGTTCCCATGATTACGCATCATAACTCATCATCATTATTCATCTATGTATTACTTTTATGTATTACTCATCTATTTGTTGCAATCATCTATCCTTGCAGTTGTTTATTACACAAAATAAATTATATTATCACACTTCTGGCCACATAGTGCTGATATTCACTGCACATGCCCATTTTAACCTTAACCAGAGGGTTTAAAAACAAACAAACCAGTGTTTACCATATCTGCTGCCGTGGCCTGGTGGACAACAAATTGGTTAAGGGTTCCCCGAGCTTTCACGCCCCTCATGTTCTTCATGTGCCCACCATTAGAAGCACGCCTATGGAAAAAGTGCGCCGGCACACAGTGCAGTGCGCTTTATAGGTGTTATCGTGCACTTTTCCAGCCAGGTGTTTTCCTTTTCCCATTCCTCCCTGTTCTTTTGCAGCCTTTTTTCTTTCTCTGAGAGGAACAAACATTGCTGGTCTAATGCTGGGCTCACACTGTGCGATTTTTGGCCCATTTTGAGCCGATTTTTGAGTCGTGCGACCAATTTGGTGATCGGCCCGATTTTGGCCTTCATCGTCCATCGTGTAGTATACGTGGTAGTGATGTGCAGATCGATCCTGAAACATCGATTCCTCCGATACCAATCATTGATGTTCTAGAATCGATTCTCACATTAAAATATCGATATTTTAGTAATTTAGAGTAAATTTGTAGTTTATCATTAACAGGAACACAGTGGAAAGAAACTATAACATTCGGATTGTCTACATTCCAAGGAACTACTCCCTCTTCCGCCTTTCATAATTATGTGCGAAATACGGCTGTATAAATGTCTCGCAGCCTCTTGGCGTGCGCACTCACAACAATGGCTGAGCGTAATCGGAGTCATGTGCGGACGTATTTTACCTCCACAAACAGCTGAGACGTGGTTTTCTTCTTCTCACATGTTCATCACTCCTACTCTCGTCTGGATTATTTTTTGGTCAGCAGCTCACTGCTGAGTGACATTTCAGACACTGAGATTCACCCTATAGCTGTCAGCGATCATGCTCCTGTATCTTTAACACTAATACACAAGAATAATACTACGCCAAGTAAAAACTGGAGATTTAACACATCACTACTTAAAGATGAAGACTTTATTAAATATTTTAAAAAGGAATGGACTTCATATTTAGACTTTAATGACACTCCCGGAACATCTGCTTCTGTTCTATGGGAAGCAGGAAAAGCTGTGATGAGAGGTAAAATAATTTCTTTCTCATCACACAAAAAGAAAGAAGAAAACAAAAATATTCAGGAATTAGAAAAAAACATCAAATCCTTAGAAGAAGCCTACGCGTTCCACCAAGATCAAGAAATAATGAACAAAATATGCAAAACAAAACTAGAATTAAATGAAATTATTAATAGAAATACACAATTCCTTGTACAAAGACTTCGCTTGCAGAATTTTGAACACAGTAACAAACCAGGTCGATTTCTAGCAAACCAGTTAAAAATAAATAAAGAAAAAACAACTATATGTGCTACTAAAGATTTATCGGGGAACACAATATATGACCCTGGAAGAATAAACAACATTTTTAGGGATTTCTATGAAACTTTATATTCACCACAAATAAACCCGTCTAAAAATGAAATTGATTTGTTTCTTGACAACGTAACTCTTCCAAAATTACTAGACAGTCGAGCAATGGCACTGGATTCACCACTGACGCCAGGTGAACTCCAGGAAGCCCTGATAAGTATGCCCATTAATAAAGCTCCAGGTCCAGACGGCTTTCCTGCAGAATTCTACAAAGAATTCTGGACAATTTTGGCACCAGTATTCCATGGAATGTTGCAGGAAATCAAGAAAAATGGCAGACTACCACCAAATATGAATTCTGCTAACATTAGTCTCCTGCTAAAACCAGGAAAAGACCCTTTATTTCCTTCAAGTTATCGTCCAATATCCCTTATAAATGTAGACCTTAAAATAATCTGCAAAGCTCTCTCAAAGAGATTAGAGAAAATAACCCCCCTCTTAATTCATCCTGACCAAACTGGTTTCATAAAAGGTCGGCACTCCTCAACAAACACTCGTAGATTACTTAATTTAATAGACTACTCATACAATAAAAACATTGAAACCATAATATTATCTCTAGATGCAGAAAAAGCATTTGACAGAGTTAACTGGAAATTTTTATTTGCAACTTTACACAAATTTGGTTTTGGAAACTCTTTCATAAATTGGATAAGAATATTATACAATTCCCCAACAGCTCGTATCAGAACAAATGACCAGACATCCTCCAGCTTTTGTCTCCTGAGGGGCACCAGACAGGGATGCCCACTCTCCCCTTCACTTTTTGCAATTTTTATCGAACCTCTAGCAGCAGCACTTAGACAGGCTACAAGAATTAAGGGCATAAAATGTAATAACGTAGAACATAAAATCAGTCTCTATGCGGATGATGTGTTGCTTTTTCTGCAAAACTCACAATTCAACCTCTCTGAGGTAATTACTCTAATAAACTGGTTTTCAAGAGTTTCAGATTATTCAATTAACTGGCCAAAATCTACAGTTCTTCCCATTAACTGCTCCTTCCATAATTCATCTTCTGCCCCACTACAATCTGGAAATATTAAATATTTAGGTATTAATGTTTCTCCTAAGCTTTCAGACTTAATTAAATTAAACCACATCCCACTTCTAAAGAAAGTAGAAGGCAATCTGACTAGATGGAAATCTCTACCCATATCACTCATGGGAAGGGTCGCCACTATAAAAATGATGATCTTGCCAAAAATAAATTACTTATTTTTAATGATCCCTAACAAACCATCACAAGATTGGTTCAGATCTCTGGATTCACATATTTCTAAATTCCTTTGGAAAGATAAACCCCCGCGCATCAGCTTAAAAACGCTACAAAGAACCAAGGATAGAGGAGGATTAGATCTGCCTAATTTTCACCAATACTTCTTAGCCAACAGGCTTCAGTTCATCTCAGAATGGTTAAAATGTACCCTCTTAGATGAGCCCTGGCTAGATGTTGAACAGGCACTATGCAATGATCTAGAGATTTCAGACCTACCATTTATTAGCTCAAACATCAAAAGACATGAATGCTTTAAAAGCATCAACATCAGCTTTTCTCTGACAGCATGGTGGGAGTTTCTAAAAATAACGGAGTCTTCATTAATCCCATGCAAACGTACACCTATCTGGAATAACCCTGACATATTACAAAATAAAAATATGATTAATTTCCCAGAATGGAGTTGTAAAGGAATTAAATACTTAGAACATATATTAGAGGGAACAGAATTTATTCCATTTGACAGACTAGTTACACAATATGGGATCAACAAGAAAAGATTTCTAGAACATCAACAAATTAAATCCATAGTAAAAAAGAAATTTAACCTCAGTCAAGTTGAATTACAAACACCACCAAGTGTGGTTCAATTTCTTACTCTTAAATCCCCCAAACTATTATCTAAAATATACAGAACACTTTCTAAAATAGATGAATCAATATCCCTTCCTATTGCAAAGTGGGAAGCAGATTTATCAGTCAGCTTAGACCAAAACGTCTGGTCTCAGATTTGCTTAAAAACCTTTAAATTGATTAAAAATCCCAATCTGCAATTAATACAATACAAAATACTGCATAGAGTGCACTATACAGGTCATCGAATGTTTAAGATGGGCTTTACATCCGCCAACAACTGCTCACACTGTCAAGGCAATACACCAGACAGTTACATCCACGCTCTTTGGTTCTGTCCACCAGTGCAGAAGTTTTGGCACGAGATATGTGAGGACTTATCAAAGTGTCTGAAATGTAAAATTCCAACCTCCCCTTTAGTATGCTTGTTGGGAAATTTGGATGATGTCACTACAGAAATTAATACAGTCCACATGGTTTTTATTGCCCTATGCATCGCCAAGAAAACGGTCCTCATGAACTGGAAAAATAAAAATAATCTTAATTCTAGCCAATATAGAAACTATCTAATAGATCACATTAGTCTCGATATAGCCTCTGCCACCACATTAGATCAATCCCTCTGGGCTCCTTTGATCGGCTCCATCACCTAGCGGGGTTGGGGGGTCGTGGTTTGGTCCCGCCTTGGCTATTGTGGTTGATGTGGAGGTTGGGATGGGCTTAGGGCACCTGGAGGACTCCTAGAGACGTTATCCCTGGAGGGCTTAACCCGGGGGTTGTGTTCATAACCTGGTTAGTGGCTCTGGTCGCTCTCAGAGGTTGTTCTCCTCGTGGCCGCGTGCAGCGGGGCTGGAGGATGGTCTGTGCTGGCGGACGTAGGTTACTGGCCTGGTGGCCTGGCTGCCCCTGAGTGGATCCGGGGCGGGCGTGGGGGTTTGGGGTTCGGGGGTGCTTCGCCTCCGTGCTGGGGCTCTGGCTGGGCCTTGGGGGCTTCGGTCCTCGTCGGTGTGTCGCCGAGGTTGTGGGCGGGTGGGTGCACGGGGGCTCAGCCCTGGCGCAGGGGGCCTCTTGTGCATCGGCCTAACCGGGGGGCTCTTGAACTGGCAGGGAGGTTGTTCCATCTTTGCAGGAGTCCACTCTGCAGGTGGGGGAGAGACATTGGAGAGGTGGAGAATAAACTTAACCTGGGTGTCTGTGTCTTGTGTAGTCTGGGAGATGATTGAATGTTGGGGTGGGTACAGTTTCCTCTGCGGTGGGGTGGGGTGGGCTGCCCCGGGTCCTGTGGGGCTTGGCGGTGCTGCTGCCGTAGGCCCCGGTCTGGATGGGCCTGGGCTCCCTTGCCTCGGTGGATACCAGAGGACGGGGGTGCATATTGGGGTCAGCGGGGGAGCTGGCCCTAGGGAGGGACACCCTCCCCTCCCTTCTTTTCCTCCCCATCCCCGGCTGCCTCCCTCTTCCCGCTCCACCACACCCACCCACACAGGTAGGGCTTTGGGGTGCGGGTGTGTCACCAGGGTGCAGGGGAGACATTCCCCCCCCCTCTGTCCTCTTCTGGCCACCTGTGCCTCAATTTTATCTCACAACTTAGACATCCACATTACTTACACTCTCATAACACACACACATATATATATATATATATAGGGCCTTGAGGGTGGGCACGTTAACGGCGTCCAGTAGACGGTCTGAGTATTCAGACCTACCTCTGGCGCCGGTGCCCACCTCTCAATTTTAAATCCATGTAGACATTGAGGGTTCTCGGGAGGGGCCGTGCTAACACCTGCTGCTCTCTGGCAGCAGCACCATGCTCTCCCTTGTTTTAAATACACTTTAGAGCAACACGCAGCAACACTACACTTGAGCGGGAGGAGGGAGGTATGGGGTCTTAACACACCCCCGTTCTCTGCTAGCCATCGGGGCGGGGGGGCTGGGAAGAGATGCTGGCTGTCCGATTGGCCTCCCTGCTGCTGCGGAGCCTGGGGCGGTCTGCTTGCCTCCACCCCGGAGGGAAGGGTAACATCTCTTGGGTCTGGGTGCCGTTTCCATCTCTGGGGGCGAGGATACCTGGACCCGGGGTATAGAGTATGTTTGGGGAGTGTGATTGTGTGTACATGTCCATTTACGTTTATTCCTACGTTGGGTGAGTGCTGAGTGTTTGTATATGTGTGCATGAGGGTGGGAATGCATGTCTGTGTCTGTGTGTGCCTGTTTGTCTGTGTCTATATGTCAGGTCGGGTCTT
Source organism: Neolamprologus brichardi (assembly GCF_056152115.1). Taxonomy (NCBI): domain Eukaryota; kingdom Metazoa; phylum Chordata; class Actinopteri; order Cichliformes; family Cichlidae; genus Neolamprologus; species Neolamprologus brichardi. The sequence goes on along the minus strand of NC_142117.1, from coordinate 40,561,480 downwards.
AGACTCCACCTCTCTGGGAACTCCCAGGCCCTCCAAAGTGTGGAGGCCTATCTCCCCTCACCACACTCCCTGCCGGTGACTGATGCCCTCAGGGGTCGGTGCATTGTTGGTTCTTGGTGTCCGGGGCTGGGCGCTCAGGTCATGTGCCAGCTCACTCCCGGTGGCTACTTGGCGGGGCCTGGCGCCTGCTGCTCGGTCAGGCCTCTTCCGGGGCGCGGGGGGCCCTCGGGCCTCCGGCCTCTGTGCCTGCGGCTCGGTTCACTCTGGCGCAGCTGGCTGCCGGCGGAGCCGGCGGGCACGCCGGTGCAGCCCCCTCTAGCTTCTGCCCGGTGGCTACTGGGTGACCCCTCATCTGGGGATCCTCAGCCCTTCCCATGAAGGTGGCACGGATGCCCCTCCGGTGGTCCTCCTTGGGCTCTTGCACTCTGGGGCCTCTGGATGTGTGGGGCCTGGATCTCCTCCATGCCTGCTTCATGCCCTGGGGGACGGGGCTATGGCTCTCTACATCCTCTAGCAGACCATTACATGGGGAAACCATTTGAATACAAGCGCGCCGATCCACACAGGTGTGCACACGGGTGTTCACTGTTCGTAGACTTAAATCACACCTTTCTTGGCTGCTACTTCAAAGCACATTGTGCGCTGTCTGTCCTGCGTGCTGCACAACAACATTCAATATTTAGTATTTACTGCTGTTTACACTTAGCTAGATTAATGCGATGGTGTTGTGTATAGTATGTTGCATTGTTTTGTTTTTTTTGCTTGTTTTCTATTCTTTTTCTCTCAACAGGTGATCCCGGAGATATTTTTTCTTCCCTCCTTTCTCACTGTCCCTCTCCCCTTCTGTTTTTCTTTTCCTTCCTCTTTCTTTCTCCCTTTCCTATCCCTCACTCATGTCTGTCCCGTCTGTAACAACTGAAAATAAAATAAATAATAAAAACAAAGGTCGATCAAATGGACCAATACGGCAATGCCATGATGATCCATTTGGCAAAATAAATCCATTGGGTATCCTTGTTGGTCTTCAGACAACAATTCTGACGGCTAAAGAACCAAAAGGGACAGGCAAAAAAAAAAAAAAAAAATGTTTGGAATCATGTATGATTTTTGTTCCACTTCTCACATGTTTACCACTTTGTGTTGGTCTTTCACGTGGAATTCCAATAACATTGATTCATGTTTGCGGCTGTAATGTGACAAAATGTGGAGAAGTTTAAGGGGGCCGAACACTTTTGCAAGCCACTGTAAGGAGCTTGGAAAGAAAAGCATCTGGCATCAGGACATCCAGATGTTTTTCTTCTCTACAAAGGTGTATTAAAAAAAAAGAACAGCAAATTATAATATTACAGCGGATGTGTGACCTTAAAGGTTACTGGCTGAAAAAAGGTCACTGATCAAACTGATTCTTGCTCACAAAAAACATTTTAATCAGATTCTCTGCAGGAAAAATTGAAAACATTTCCTCCTAACTTCTCAGTATTCACTTATCAGCATTCAGTCAAACGTTCATTTACGGGTGTAGTTAAAAAACTGCTAATAACTGACTTTCCACAGCAGTTGTTTGGTCGGACACAGTAAGAGATGTAATCTGTTACTCTTCGTGTGAGAAAGAAGGTGTCTCTGAGATGTACTAATAGTGTGTTAGTTCCAAATAGTAAATTAGTGACTGTATTTCATGGCAGTTTGATTATTCTGGGACAAACAGTGCAGTCTTCCTCAAAGCATCACTGTGAATATAATCATATAATGTTAAAAATATAATAACAGTCTTTTTATTATTGGTCAATGAAATAAATAAATCCTCTTTATTATCAGAGTGAAAACAGACTTCCACAAACGAACGTCAACTGATGACTCCATAAATATTCAGCCCTTCAAAGGTGACTGACCTACTTCAACAGCCAAAATGACATATTTCTGGAAGGTCCACTCACTGGTTATTCAGCATGCCAGGCTACAGTTACACCATGCAGACAAAAGAGCACTCGGAGCAAGTTAAAGGAAAGTTTATTCAAAAGTAGAAGTCTGGGAATGGAGACAGAGGAGTTCACTTAAATCTGTCATTATGAAACGGAAGCAATCAAATCTGCCTAAATCTGACACTCAAAGGTAAACTGGATACCTGGCTGACCATCACGTTCACGACCAGGTGAGGACGGATCAAAGATCAGGAGTCGATTTCAGGCTTGGGCTCGCTTTCATCATATTAGTCCAATCCAATCCAACTTTATTTATAGAGTACGTTAAAACCAACATGGTTGAACAAAGTGCTTTCCATCACAAAAACTGAGATAAAAGTAAAAAAAAACATAAACAGACAAAGAAAGTGAAATAACAATAAAATAAATACACAAATGAAAAAAAGATTTCAAAATTAAATCCTTAAATATCTTAAATATTAAAACTAGTGCTGTCAGCGTTAATCTCGTTAAAATGACGTTAACGCCACGCGGCAAATCTCCGTTAGTGAATTAACGCAGATCGTGTGGTTGTTTGCTGACAACAGAAAAAAGTTGCATCTAAGAACACGTTTTTTTCTTACTGATGCTCATTAGTGAAACACAAAGACATTAGACTAGTGATGGTAAATTTGATTCTTTTTACTGAATCGAGTTTTAATGAGTCACTCACCAAAGTGAATCGGTTTTTTGAGTCATTTGATTCACTGAGTCAGTCGACCAGAGTGTGCAAAAAATGTACATTTTCACTCAAACTTAATTTGTTTCTCTTTTCATGTAAATCCTACTGCTCAGATGAATGATTCAAAAAAAAAAAAAAATTTATAGAGCAAAAAAAGAGCAAAAACATTTCTAAAATTAAGCAATTTCCTATCAAAATTGCTTAATAAACATTTATTTTGTTTATCTTTATTTTATTAGTATTTTCCTTAAATGTGTTAAATATATATTTTCTCATCTAAATGTCCACTGAAATGTGAGCCAGGGGGCGGTAATGCGTCTTAACATTGGTTGCCAACCAAGAAGAAGAAGAAGCTGTGAGCCAGGAGGGAGGGGGTGAGTGAGTGAGTGATTCGTTCGCTCTATGATTCAGCACAGGAAGGGAGGGGGTGAGTAGCTCAAATGTGCTGTTAGCATGTTAGCAGAGCGATGCTACTGTGAACCGAGGAGCTATTTTCTTGATGTGAGCTTCTACTCAGGGTTTTTTCTTTCAGTTCAGAGCAGAAATGTTTTTGTTAAGATACTGGATGTTGTGTTTTTCTCCACAATTTTAATTATAAGCTAGATACATTGCTGCTAACAGCAACAGGGATCAGTCAGTGAGTCAGTTGGACTTGTGAATCATGATTCATGAGTCAGTAAAGTGATTCTCGAGTATTGAACGATTCGTTCATGATTCGCGCATCACTACATTAGACAAAAATGAAACTTTAGACCCTCTCTTCCCCCCCAACAGAAGTCAAAGGGATCTTCCAGGAATAGTGACACTATTTTCTGGAGAAGTGATTGGTCAGTACGTCGTGATTTCATACCTGCTGATCTCTAATCTGGAACCTAACCGGCACCAGCAGAGTAAAAGACACTTAACAGCTAAATTGAATCAAGCATAAAAACATTTTAGGCATCAAGACAAGTCATATTATCTGTGAATTTCCCTTTTTGTGATTGGTCAGATGCTGCCAACACCTCCCTTTCCTTGTGAAGGTGCATGAGAAACCCTGGATTAACTTTGCTAACCAGCGGTTATCCTGATCACGATTGTTAGTGTAAGTGAATCCAGATGATGGAAAGAAAACCTGGGCATGCTGAAATCACTTCGTAGTATATGCCCCAGGGTTCAAAGGCCATCCAGTCGCACCATAACAAGAACATGGGAACACTAATGTTGTTTCTCCTTTTACAGTCATAATCTGCATTCATGGATGTTAAAAATGATTTTATTAGAAATGTATTTTGAAACAGAAGAGGTATTTCAGTTAAGATAACACAGAACTACTTCAGTGACAGTGGACGAGATCTTTCCACTGCTGTGCAGTCCAGATGTGCAGCTCACAGACTGATGGCAACCTCTCAGAAAACACGAGTTACAGTAGTAGTGATAAACAGTGAGACAAAGATCCTCTGCTGAAGCAGAAAAGGTTTTATATATTTCCTATGTAACCTGCAGGGGTGATTCTCAAGTCTGTTGGAGCCCAGGCAAAAAGGGACAGGGACACCTGACAGCCCAGTGTGCCCAGCAGAGCTGACATGAGGGCTGTTTCAACTGAATCACACACTCTGCTTGCCAGAGGTGAGTGAGTGGAGTCATGTGGGGTCCCTTTAGGGAAGTCAGGTCCAGCGTACCGCCACTGCAGACTCTGCACATTATCGCTGCTGTAGTCTCAAATTTGTGCAAACAGTGCATTGTGGGTTGTGTTGCATCCGAATCTGCTGGCAGGCATCTTTTTCTCAATCCTGCCAAACTCCGCCCCTTTCATGTAAGCGTGCAGGGAAGACCCTGGGTTAGAGAACTGATAACAAACTCTGTGTGACAGTTTATCCTGATAACAAACGTTAGGGTAAGTGAATCCAGATGATGGAAAGATAGCCCGGCTCTGTTGATGAGTCTCCACTTAAACACTGACTTTGTTTGTGTTTCCTGGAGTCCCGTCAGTCCTGTAAACCAGCGTCCCCAACCTTTTTTGTGCCACGGACCGGTTTATGACCGACAATATTCTCAAGGACCGGCCTTTAAGGTGTCGAGGATAAATACAACAAAATAAAACCAGTACCGCTGCCAAAAAAAGAAGAGTTATTCAAAACACATGGGAAAAGACCCAGGGAAACAGAGTTAACGATAAAAAGATTTTAAAAAATAACGCTAAAAAAATTCATCATTTTTCATTAAAACATTTTAATTAATTAAAATAAAATATTTTAAAAAACCCAAAAATTTAAACTCTACCACCACCAAAAATCGAAAAATAAAAATAATAATAAATGATGATAACATGTATTTATTATGTTGCTCTTTGTTTGATTTCTCTTCTCTTTTTTTCTCCATACAGGTGATCCAGGTGTTTGTTTTTCTTTTTGTTCCTTCCCCCCTTTCTCATCATCTCTTCTGCCCTCTGTTTTTCTTTCTCTCCCTCTCTTTCTTTCATTCTTTCCTTCTCCCTGTCCTATCCCCCAGTCATGTCTGTCCCGTCTGTAACAACCGATAATAAAATAAAATAAATACACAATTATAATAAAGGTCAATCAAATGGACCAACATGGCATCTTTCTTGGCCTTCAAACAACAATTCTGATGGCTAAAGATCCAAATGGGACAGGCAAAAAAATAAATGAATAAATAAATGATGATAACCATGTGCAGCTTCTCTCGTCTTCCATTTTTCCATGATATGTTTCACTCTACATCAGACACGTGTTAAAGTGTGTTGGCTGCATATTAAGTTCAAAATGCTGATGAGCTCTGATCCAGTTGACTGATATACTCTGCTCTACATCCTGCACTGAAATATGAGGATTGTGTGTTTATTAAAATTTAAAATCATCATGGAGTCATTGACAGAAGAGCATCAACGTTCAGCCTGTTAAATTAGATTTAGATATTTTTATTTCAGAAATGATTCCTAACAAAAATGGAGAATATAAAAACACAATCAAAGCAGTAACGTCCATATTATGAAGTGTTTGCTGTATCAGACAATCATGTTTATTCACAACAATGAAAACAATATAGTGCAGATGAACATGGTGCTGTAATGAATCTGCTCTTAAACACAATAACAAAATACATTTTCCAAGAGAGATGATAATGATTCACATCAGAGTGAAGAACGAATACATTTACAACTGGTTTCTAACATTTATTATAGATCGAACTGATCACTGATAGAAACAGAAGAATATTCAAAATGATACTCTGAGAGATACATGAATGAGATATGGATAAACATCAAATCACATAAAACCAAAAAGCACATAATCATTATAACTGAAATAAAATATGAGCAGAAATAAACAAGAATTAAGTCGAAAGATAGAAAAAGGCAAAATGTTTAAAATATATAATCATATAGGAGACTGAACCGTCCAGTCAGGTCACAGATTCATATCTACAATAATATTTTTGTATGTTTTTGTTTTGATTTCTTCACTTCTATGTATTATTATTATTATTATTATTATTATTACTATTATTATTATAAGCATATTAAGTGTGTGTCTGAGCTGAAAGCTGCTCTCCTCTCCTGGTTTTCTGTGTCACACAGACCACAACAACACAAAGCATCACCTGCAGACTGCTGAGCAGTATCCACCTGACTCTGTAGAAGGTCGAGTAAACCCCAAAGGGCTCTCTGTAGATCAGAACAAATTTTTCTGCTGACAAACACTCACCTGACTTAAAACCTGCACACACATACTCTCCTGCATCTTCCAGTGAGACATTAGAGATTATCAGGCTGTCATCGGAACAAGTGATTCTATTGTCATTGCATAACTCTTCATCGTACACAATTTTACCTTCTGTTTGGATCAACTTAAAGAACCTAAAGCCCACAGCACTATTTTTCCAATCCTCAGAGCATCTCATAGTGACTTCATCTCCCTCTGAGAAAACCTTTACTGCAGGTGGACCAAGTTTAGGGCACACGAAAAGCCAGTACACATGTTTTACTGTTTCACCTACACAGCTGTAGATACCTGAATCATTTAACATTAGTGATGGAAGTACCAGCGAGAAGTTTCGACCAATTTCTTGATCAATATTGTAGGAACCTGCATTCTTTATCCAAACTGGGGGCTGGTCATGAATGGGGTCCATGAAGGGACACTCCAGCACAGCTGTGTCTCCCTCTGAAGCATAACATAGCTTTGGTTCTTTGAACAAACGTGCAGAGTAAGTGCTCACACACTGCTGTTGGTTCATCACCAGGCAGGTGTAAACAGTTTGTCGTTGATTGAAGACATGAAGAAGTGATGTGTTTGTCACCTCCAGGAAACTTTCTTGGACTTTATTCACCTTCAAAATTATGTCTTCAAAACTACTCAGCCCGGCTTGTTCCCACTTACTGTCATGTCTGATCCAACGCACCGTCAGATTCTCACCTGCTCCTTTACATTGTACGTCTACAGTGTCTTCAGGACTTGTGATATATTCTTCCCTCCTTACTGTCTTACACACAGTCAGGCTGATGTTTCTCTCATATGTCACGCTGCCCTGAGTCCAGCACACTTCTTGGTACAGTCCAGAGTCTGAGTGGGTCAGGCTGTTGAGAGTAAATGAAGGAGAACCATGAAATGTCTCAGGAAATGAGAGTCGTCCTGTCAGGTCTTCATGTACTGTGAAGTTTCTGTTCCAGGGGTCAGAGATGTTCCACAGGACCAGAGTATCTTCACCAACACGTCTGGAGGTGATGCAGGAGCTGTTTTGATCTGGGAGCTTGAACTGTAAAGACTCTCCTTCTTCTCTTATGGCGATAAATTCTTCTGCATGAATGTTGCTGATGAGAGTGAACAGCAGGGAGAAGCAGAGCTGTGCGACTGCAGCCATCCTGCTCAGAGGTCTCGTGGTGAGTGTCGTACAAGCACTGACACTGCTCGCTTCATGAGCTTCCTGTTTGTGGTTGGAGGAGGAACGCCACTTCTTTATCACATCATCAAGGAACACTTTGAAGCATTTGGCTCGATATCACGCCGTATATCTGCTTTCACTCTTCACAGGCCAAAGTGTGGACACGTTTTTTTATACTTCGTTGCATGGGTCCAGGGGTATCAAACATGTGGTCTGGAGCAGAGAACCGGCCAGTCACAGTGTCCAATCTGAACCATTACAAGTGAGATAATGTCAGCTTTACCACACAGCCATGAATATTATGAAAATGTAAAAGTCCTTTCTAAACTATTTCAAACTTTTTGAATAGTGTTTTAGTTTCAAAAACAACTAAAAAATGTTGTTTCTTATGTGATCCTTCATAAAACATCACATATTTTCCAACATAATTCAGGGTTTGGTTTGGTCTAAGTAAGCAGAGAAGTCCAGGCATCCAGTTTCCATGCAGATGTTTACATGAAGCTCATCATCTGATGATGAAACTTACTTTGTACCCAAGCAGCCCAACCAGAAATTGAAAGTGTACATGCATCAAGGGACGGAGCGCATCCCGTCAATAGGTCCAAAGTGCAATCGAGGCTAATCCCATGATCTTCTTATTTTCTTGTAGACCGAAGTTGAAAATCTGGCAGTATTTATTTTTGTGATTTTTTTCCACTCTCAGCTGTCCTTCTCCTGTATTTGGGCCTGTTTGTTAATTTATTTCAATCATGTAAACAATATACACGTACATTTAGCAAAGAAAATCTGAGAAAAAATACTATACAAAATAAAGTTAATACATTTCAATATTGCTTCTGTTCTGATTCAGTTACATGTTGAAAGGGAGAGGGAAGAAGTACACACTTATTTAATCCCACCCCTTTGCCATAAGTTATCAGTCAATATTTAGTCACTTACTGATATAATCTGTAATAAAAATAGTGAACAGATTTCTGATATAATATATACTATAATATCACATCATGAAGTTTTCTAAATAGTGACATTCACTTAATTTCAACATTTTCCCTTTTCTTTATAGCTCAAGAAGATCATATCTTTATAACTCTTTTTGAACTGTTTTATGTTTGGATATTGCTTCAATTTCATATTCAAACTGTTCCACAGCTTCACTCCATGCACAGAAACACAAAAGCTTGTTCCTGTTGTACGTACCTTCCCTGTTTTGAGTTACAAAAACCCCTTAAATTATTTTTCCTTATTTTTTGCTTTGAATATAATTTGTGCTGTTTGGAATTTCACTAGATCAGCAAATTTCAATATTTCAGACTGCAAAAATAGTGAGTTTGTATGTTCCCTGTAACCTGCATTGTGGATGATTCGAACTGCTTTTTTTGTTGAAGAGTAAAAAGTGAAAGTAATGTGGTTTAATAGTTGTTGCCCCAGACCTCTGCACAAAAGCTTAAGTATGGTGAAATCAGTGAACAGTAGAGAATATGAAGTGATGTCCCGTGTGATACCTGCTTTGCCTTGTTTAGTATTGCAATGCTTCGTGATACTTTGGAATGAATATATCTTACGTGAGCACTCCAGTTTTTCATCTATTATTACCCCCAGAAATTTATTTTCCCTGACTCTTTCAATATCAACACCATTTAGTTTAATCTTAGCATTGTATTTAAAGTACTATTTCCAAATAACATCATTTTAGTTTTATTCAAATTTAATGATAATTTGTTTTTATCAAGCCAGAACTTCACTTTACTAATTTCATTAGTCATATCCTCTAATAAATTCTGCAGATCATCACCAGAGCAGAAGATGTTTGTATCGTCAGCAAAGAAAACCATTTTTAATACTTTGGACACTTTACAGATGTTGTTAATGTTTAAGTTGAAGAATTTTGGGCCCAAAACTGAGCCTTGGGGTACACCACAAGCAATGTCCATACATAAGGAGCAACCACCATTTAATTTCACAAACTGCTTACTTAAATAATTCAGGACCCAATTTAAAACTACCCCTTTGACACCATAACGTTCCAGTTTTCTTATTAATATATTGTGATCTATAGTGTCAAATGCCTTTGTCAAGTCTTTGAATAACCCAGCCACATATTGCTTTTTGTCTATGTATTCTATTGAATTCTGCTTGATCCGTACTCTCAGTGAGTAGTTTATGTTTATCTATAAATTTTTCCAGTTGGTTGTTAAACAGTTTTTCAAGAATTTCTGAGAATTGAGGTAGTAAAGAGACCGGCCTGTAGTTTATGAAATGGTGTTTGTTGCCAGATTTGTATAGAGGTATAACTTTTGCTATTTTCATTCTGTCTGGAAATCGACTAGTTTGAAATGATAAATTACAGATGTACGTAAACGGTTTTATAATAGCCTTACTATATCTTTTAACCACTATCATATCAATATCAATTGGGTTCCGGCTTGAGTGAACGCTGGCGTGCCTGGCTGAGCTACTCACCGGTACATTTTCGATTATTTAGATTATTTGGATTCAGATTTGAATGAACCGCTATACAACCGCTGAGCTCCTGCACCTTTGCCAGCTGTCGCTCCCGTCGCCGGCGGAGCTCCACTACCACCCAGGCATAATCCATAAACTTTTTGTTTTTGTTTATTTTCATCTTGTTACGTTTATGTATAATAATGATGATGATGATATTATTAATAAATAAGATAAGATAAGATAAGATAAGATAAGATAAGATAAGATAAGATAAGACTTTATTGATCCCTCAACGGGGAAGTTTTTACGTCACCTCAGCTCAGGTACAGATATCAGAAGGAAATACAAAAATACAATAAGTACAATCAATGAAAAAAAGTAAGATAATACACTATATACAATGGTAGCATACAGAGTATGTGATTATGGATATGGTTGGAAATATGGAAGACAATTATTATTATTATTATTATTATTATTATTATTATTATTATTATTATTATTATTATTATCATTATTATCATCATTATTATTATTATTATAAGCATATTAAGTGTGTGTCTGAGCTGAAAGCTGCTCTCCTCTCCTGGTTTTCTGTGTCACACAGACCACAACAACACAAAGCATCACCTGCAGACCGCTGAGCAGTATCCACCTGACTCTGTAGAAGGTCGAGTAAACCCCAAAGGGCTCTCTGTAGATCAGAACTGTTTTTTCTGCTGACACACACTCATCACCTGATTTCATCTTTGTACACCAGTACTCTCCTGCATGTTTCAGTGAGACATTAGAGAATATCAGTCTGTCTTCAGCGGTGATTCTATGTGGATCGTGAAACATAAAAGAGTACACAATTTTGCCTTCTGTTTGGATCGACTTCATGAACCAAATGGACAACATAGTTGTTTCTCTCTTATCAGAGCATCTGACAGTGACTTCATCTCCCTCTGAGAAGACCTCTACTGCAGGTGGACCAAATTTGGGGCACACAAAAAGTTTGTACCATTGTTTTATGGTTTGACCTTCACAGCTGTACAAACCTGAATCATTTAACATCAATGATGGGAGCACCAGCGAGTAGTTTGGACTGCCTTCTTGGAAAAGTTTGTCCCGCTTCTTCCAAACTGGGGGCTGGTCATGACTGATGGGACACTGAAGCACAGCTGTCTCTCCCACTGAGTGATAGATGACGTTTGTTTGTTTGGTCAAATGTACAGAATGACTGCTCACACATTGCTGTTGGTTCATCACCAGGCAAATGTATACTGTGTTCATTTTTATGTTCGATACATGAAGTGTTGACATGTTTGTCTCCTTCAGGAAATGTGCCCTTCTACTGTCATTCATCAAAAGATACCCAGAACCTTCAGTCCTGAAATCTTCATCAAGCGTCAGTTCATATTTGATCCACTGGACCGTCAGATTCTCTTGTTTCCTTACTTACTGTCCTACACACAGTCAGGCTGATGTTTCTCTCATATGTCACGTTGCCCTCAGTCCAGCACACATCTTGGTACAGTCCAGAGTCTGAGTGGGTCAGCTCATGGAGAGTAAATGAAGGAGAATAATGAATTACTGAATATACGACTCGTCCCGTCACATCTTCATGTATTTTGGGGACTCTCTTCCCAAAGTGAGAAATGTTCCACAGGACCAGAGTGTCTTCATCAATAAGTTTGTTTAAAAAGTATAAACATTAGTGTGACAGTTTAATCAGATCCTCAGATGAAAATATTTCCTTCTAAATTCTCAGTTTTCACTTATCAGCTTTCAGTCAAACATTTTTATCTCTGTGTCTAAAAAAAGACTTTCCACAGCAGCTGGTTGGTCTGATACTGTGAGAGATGTAATCTATTACTCTTCATGTGACTTCCTGAGAAAGAAAGTATCTTTGAGATGTACTAATAGTGTAAGACAAGGCAAGTTTATTTATATAGCACAATTCAACAACATGGTGATTCAAAGTGCTTTACAGAGACATTAAAAAATAAAAACAAATAAAAAGCATTAAAAAAAGAAAAGAAAGGAACAGTAGATAAAATGTAAGTTTTAGAATTTAAGCTTAAAAGTAAAACAGTGTGGATTTGGTGCTTTATTCAAATGCAGCTGAGAACATGTGAGTCTTCAACCTGGATTTAAATAAACTGAGTGTTTCAGCTGATCTGAGGCTTTCTGGGAGTTTGTTCCAGATATAAGGAGCATAAAAGCTGAATGCAGCTTCTCCGTGTCTGGTTCTGACTCTGGGAACTGATAAAAGACCGGATCCAGATGACCTGAGGGATCTGGAAGGTTCATACTGGGTCAGGAGGTCACTGATGTATTTTGGTCCTAAACCATTCAGAGCTTCATAGACCAGCATCAGAACTTTAAAGTCTATCCTCTGACGGACAGGCAGCCAGTGTAAAGACCTCAGAGCTGGACTGATGTGGTCCACTTGTTTGGTCTTAGTGAGGACTCGAGCAGCAGAGCTCTGAATGAGCTGTAGTTGTCTGACTGATTTTTAGGTAGACCTGTAAAGATGCTGTTACAGTAATCAAGCCTACTAAAGATGAATGCACGGACTAGTTTTTCCAGGTCCTGTTGAGACAGCAGATCTTTTATCCTTGAAATATTCTTGAGGTGATAGTAAGCTGATTTTGTTATTGCCTTAATGTGTTTTTACAAATTTAGGTCTATGTCCATCACTACACCCAAATTTCTCACCTGGTTTGTGGTTTTTAGGTGTATAGATTGAAGTTCTGTGGCGACCTGTGATCGTTTTTCTTTGGCTGCAAAGACTATTACCTCCGTTTTGTTTTTGTTTAGCTGGAGAAAATTGTGGCACAACCAGTCATTAATTTCCACAATGCATTTACCAAGAGCCTGTACAGGGCCTCGGTCTCCTGCTGACATTGTGATATATACTTGTGTGCAGTGTTGGGGAGTAACGGAATACATGTACCGCCGTTACGTATTTAAAATACAAAATATGAGTAACTGTATTCCGTTACAGTTACCGTTTAAAAAGGTGGTATTTAGAATACAGTTACTTTGTTGAAATAAATGGATTACACGGCGGTACTTCCCTGTTTCATATTGTGGTGGGTCAGGACTGTTTGGGTTTTGTTTGACAGCTACGTTCTGTTGTTCCAGGCAGCGTTACGGTTGCCATGGTTACAGGGTGACGCTCTCTCTCTGCGTGTTTCCTGGGTGAGAGAGGCCTTTTTGTTGTTGTTGTGCTAAGCTAACAGGCAGAATGCTACAGGTATAGCTCTAAAGAATGTAGCATCATGGGCAGTGTAGTCCGTGCTGCAGGGAGAATGGACTGCCATACCCGTTATGTGTCTGTGAGCGAGGGAGGGAGAAAAAGGAAAAGTACGAGCTGTCATCGAGCAAAAACGGGAGCTGGAAGCATGTAAATATAATAATAACCACTGCAGCCAAGAAGAGAGCCTGACGAGCCCAGCTGTAAGTAAGCTATTAAGACTCGACTGTACACCGTGTTCGTGTTTTCCTCTGAAACAATAAGTTCTGTTGGAGCAGCCTTTCAACGCCTCTCTCTGTCTCTGCTAGCAAAGTTGACCCAGACAACAAAGTAAAGCTAGTTTTCAGCTACGAGCCGACACAGAACCCACCGTATTAGCCAGAGGTCCCTTTACTACGGTTTGGAGCCGCGGACCTTCAGTAACAGTAATAAATCACAGCAATAGTACATTCATGTAGTTGTAAACAGCATGATAATATATTAAGTAATCCAAAGTATTCAGAATACGTTACTCTCATTGAGTAACGTAACGGAATACGTTACAGAATACATTTTGGGGCATGTAATCTGTAATCTGTAATGGAATACATTTTAAAAGTAACCTTCCCAACACTGCTTGTGTGTCGTCTGCACAGCTGTGATAGTTTATTTTGTTGTTCTTTATAATCTGTGACAGTGGGAGCATGTAAATGTTAAACAGAAGGGGTCCCAAGATGGAACCTTGGGGAACTCCACATGTGATACTTGTCTGCTCAGATGTGAAGTTACCTGTTGATACAAAGTATTTCCTGTTTTCTAAGTATGTTTTGAACCAGTTTAGTACAGTTCCTGAAAGACCTGCCCAGTTCTCCAGTCGTTTGAGTAATATGTTGCGGTCAACTGTATCAAATGCTGCACTGAGATCCAGTAAAACTAAGACTGACATTTTTCCACTGTCTGTATTCAGACATATGTCATTAAACACTTTGGTCAGAGCGGTTTCAGTGCTGTGGTTCTGTCTAAAACCTGACTGGAAGGCATCATAGCAGTTATTCTGTGTTAAGAAGTAATTGAGCTGTTGAGAAACTGCTTTTTCAATGATCTTACTTAAAAATGGGAGATTTGAGATCGGCCTGTAGTTCTTCATTTGTATCTTGTCAAGATTGTCCTTTTTCAGTATAGGTTTAATTACAGCAGTTTTTAGTGGTTCTGGAAACACACATGACATTAAAGAAAAGCTGACGATCTGTAACAGGTCTGACTCCAAAGTCTTTGAGACCTTTTTGAAAAACAGGACATCTAAACAGCAAGAGGAGGAGTTCAGTTGATCTAAGATGTCCTCCAGGTCGTTGCTGTTAATAGGGTGAAACTGTTTGATGGTGTTTAAACAGTTTTTTGGTGGACACAGTACATGTCCTGAATCTGCTGTTGATGTACCAATTGCTTGTCTAATCTTTTGGATTTTGTCTGTGAAGAATTTGGCGAAGTCATTGCAGGCCATGGTCGACGTTCAGCTGCCACTGACACAGGAGGGTTTGTTAGCCTGTCAACTGTAGAAAATAAGACCCGAGCATTATGACTGTTTTTGGTGATGATGTCAGAGAAGCAGGACCTTCTTGCACTCCTCAGTTGTAAATTATAATTGTGAAGTTTCTCTTTATAGATGTCATAATGAACCCGAGTTTTAGGACATCCTGATAATATGAATTGCAGTAATCCAGCCTGGAAGTAATAAAGCTGTGCGCGTGAACAGTTGTGCACTGCTGACACGATCTCCCCACACAGAAAATCTGCGATGCGCACAAAAAAAATCAAGCCTGAATTGGAATAAAAGTAAATACATGTATTTATTTTATTTTGCTGATTTTCAGTGCGCGGAGACTGTGTTAGCAGTGCAGGATTGCTCACGTGCTCAGAGGGAACAGTGACTGACACAATATCTGAAATGACACAAAAAGGCAAAAAAATAGAAAAAGTATAAAAAGTGGATAATAATCAGTACTTGATGATAGTACGTTTACTGCACATAGCTTGGAGGACTGTGCTGAATCAACTCCGTTCACTGAGCAACACAAAGGCCTACCACACCCGGTGCACGGCATTGGTGCATGGGGGTCGTAGTGCAAGATGTAATAAAAGAATAGAGTCCAAATAGAAATGCACAATCACCAACTGCTGCACCTGTAAGAAAAAACAAACATACAACAGCTGGAACACAAAAATCTGAAAATGCACAGATACATAAATCAACAATCTTCTCCTGCAGCAGTCAAACAGTCTCGTTATCACACCTGCATGAAGCACTGTGTAAATGACGGCATCTACCACGTGCACGCGCTATTTCTCCTGCATTGATTGTTTGTGTGTGATAACAGTCTGAACCACAAAGCTGTACGTGAGCTCCACTGCAGTGGCTCGTGCACCGCTGCGTTCACGGTGGGACATATGTATGTAAAATGTTTACTGAAGTTAGTGAAACAGTGTTTGTAAGGACTATAAGGTCCATAATTACTGAGGCAGTTAGACACACACACACACACACACACACACACACACACGCACACAGACACACACACACACACACACACACACACACGCTCACACACACACACACGCTCACACACACACACACACACACTCACACACACACACACGCTCACACACACACACACACGCTCACACACACACACACACACACGCACACACACACACACGCTCACACACACACACACACACACACACACACTCACACACACACACACGCTCACACACACACACACTCACACACACACACACACTCACACACACACACACACTCACACACACACACACGCTCACACACACACACGCACACACACACACACGCTCACACACACACACACACACACACACACACTCACACACACGCACACACACACACATGCTCACACACACACACACACACACACACACACACACACGCACACACACACACACGCACACACACACACACACACACACACACTCCATTTTTATCTGTATCTAGCATTTCCGAGCAGCATGTCTTCATTATCTGTGTGTCTGCAAACACTCTGGTTTCAGTGGTTTCAGATCCATTTCTCTCTCACGTTGGTACAAATTAGTAAACACTTTTTATATTTCACTGTTTTTACACAAGTAAGCAGCACGTCTTTATCAAGATCAATAAGCTGCTCGCAAACAAGAGTTTTAGTCAAAGGTAATGTAGTAATAATTAAACATTTTAGTATTATTTGTTGACTCCATGTTCTGAGTGTTACATTTTGCCAACTTGTCTATTGGCGATAAAAAGTTAAAGTTAGACTGAAAGCGGGTTCAAGTGTCCAGTGTTCTTCATGTCATGATGTTGCAGTGCACTCACACAGAGGCTGTGGATGCTCCAACAGCACAACTGTGGTTTGTCACTGATATGTGAGACTTGAGTTTGTGCAGCTGAAAGCAGATGAAGAGGTAATTAAAAAAATAAATAAAAATAAAACAAATTTATATTTTTATATCTATATATATGTGTGTGTGTATATATATATAAATTAGTTTGTGTGCTGCAGCAGGCCCTGTACTGATGAGGTCCGCATGGTTCCCTCATTTAGATCCAGGCAGACTTTGAGGTCATAAGTCATGATGTGAGCTGTTAACTTTTGGATTAGCTTGTGTGTTATTGCACTGAACATCTCAAGAACTTCAATGTTCTTTTATTTATTTTCAGTGTTGGGGAGTAACAGAATACATGTACCGAAGTTACGTATTAAAATAGAAAATATGAGTAACTGTATTCCGTTACAGTTACCATTTAAAATGGTGGTATTCAGAATACAGTTACTTTTTTGAAATAAAGGGATTACACGGCCGTCTTTTCCTGTTTCATATGTTCGGCTATGCCCTCTCTGTTTTTGGTAATTCCATGCCGACAGAAACCCCCAAAAAAACACGCATTACAGTTTTTTCTGATTGCTTAAGCACATTTTTTGTAACTATTGGCTATTTTTGCAAAACTCTACACACAAATAAGAAAACCTGTCACCCAATTATCAAAACATTGTAGTTCTCTTGCAAAAGCGAACACAGCTAGATTAACTCTTCACACCTTCGTAAAAATGGTGTTTTCGTATCAAACAGTACACACAAGCCATCATCTACTAAGCACACAATGCGCTAACTGCACACTGATGGTATGAATAAAAAACACATCTGGCTTTTGCTTTCTCTGTGCACAAGGTAGGCTATGTCAGTTAACTTCAAGTACTATTATTCACACACATCAAAACAAACATAAGTGTTTATTTCCAAGTATAGGATTATTTGCAATCGCCATATTGACTATATGGGTTTCTTGTTCTGCAGTGAACATGCTTCCTCTGCCCCAGCATCTGGTCATCTAGCAATTCTGTAAAGTAACAATTTCAGTATTTTTACATCTATGGTATTGTTGTGCTACAAATCTTAGTGCAAAGTGACTGTACTAACTGATTCTCATTTCAAAATGTCCTTATGATGCTTGCTACAGTGTAGCAGCTCGAGTTAGGCTGAACCCGTTGGCCAGCTTCCCTCAGGGTCATTCCACGGTTGATTACATGGTCCACTATTGTAGCTCTGATGTCATCAGCAATTCTATTTCTTACTCTTCTTACCCTTCCTCTCCCCCCTCCTCGTCCTCCTCTCCCCCCTTCTCATCCTCCTCTTGCTCCTCCTTGTCCTTGTCGTCCTCTTCATCCTACTTCTTCACCTCCACGTCCTCTTCCTCGGCCTCCTCTACTTCTCACTCTTCCTGCTCCCTCCATTGTACTCCACACACAGAGCTTACCTGTATTATAGTGCTTAGGCTGATTGCAAGGTGAACTAATTATCTAAAAAAGTTTTCACAAGTGAAAGTGTGCCAGACAGTTGGCAAAATAGTGTTAATGATAGCCATACATGTGTATAATTTTGCTAGGAGTGTGTTGGAAATTTGGTAATTGAGTGTAAGCAGTGAGTTGTGCCTACAGTTTTGCAAAGTGTGTGTTACAAAATTGCAAACTGAGTGCAAAGCAGTGTTTGTGCTTTTAGATTTGCAAACTCAGTGAGTGGTTTTGCTATAAGTATTAATAGTTTTAGGAATTGTGCTATAAGAATCACAGTTAGGGTTTAAGCATTCAGAAAAAACTGTAAGAGGCTCTAATGGCGGTGTCTCAATCTCGCGGCCCATGTCACCCTACTTGCAGCCCACATAATGACGTGGAGAAATTTTTTTTTCAATTATTGTTCAAAAATTATTTAATATAAAAGCAACAGGCAGACTGTTCCAGGCATAGCCCTAAAGAATGCAGCCTCATGGGCAGTGTAGCCCAGCTGTAAGTAAGCTATTAAGAGTCGACTGTACACTGTGTTTGTGCTTTCCTCTGAAACAATAAGTTCCGTTGGAGCAGCCTTTCAACGCCTCTCTCTGTCTCTGCTAGCAAAGTTGACCCAGACAACAAAGTAAAGCTAGTTTTCAGCTACGAGCCGACACAGAACCCGACGTATTAGCCAGAGGTCCCTTTACTACGGTTCGGAGCCGCGGACCTGTTTTATATACGCGCGGAATAGTTTTCTATATGTGATCGCTACTAAAAGTGCAGCCTTACCTAATGTCCACCTACTGTTACTCATTTATATTAAGATATAAAAATCTAGTTGGTGTTGGTATGGTGAGTAGCCTACAGTAATAGTAACAAATCACACAGCAATAGTACATTTGTACTGGAACTGTTTGTATGTTATTTCTCCAGGCCCATAGGGGGCGCAGGTTTGCACAGTTTGCTATCTTGAGCCAATTAATCACTAGAAGAAGTGTGATAGGAAGTGTTTGCTCATGAGTGAAGCAAGACATGGTGTGTTTCTTCCGATCCAAAGCCATCCACTCTGTTAAATCCCTTTGAGTGGCAATATGAGTACGTTTCTTAATTGTTTTTACCTTTAAGACAGGGTATATGACATTATTGAAGTGATTTGGAAACATTTGATGTGTTTTATATGTCCACTTAAGTTCAACCCAAGCTAATGTTTATGTGACATTTCTGTATTCTGTATCATTTCAGTTTCACACTTTTTTGCATTAAATCCTTCCAAATACAACACGTGCCTGTTCCTTGGAGGAAGTGATGCAAGAGAGAGTTTAGCTGGCTGTGAATCTCTGGAATGTGAACGTGTCTGTTGTGGGGTTCCAACTTACCCCCAAGCTGCTCTGGACTGGAAGCTCATCTGTTGTTAAATCGAGATCTTTGATATCTTTGGCCCTATCCTCAGGGGGGAATGCACTCACCACTTCCACTTTATTGGAAGAAATCTTGTGGAGACGTAGATTTGAGAGGGCAAGCATTTTCTGAGTTCTCTGTAGGACATCAACAGCCTCAGCTGCAGTTGGGAAAGACTTTAATGCGTCATCGACATAGAAGTTGTGCTCTACGAAGTCTCAGGCATCAGTTCCATACTCACTTTCTGCTTCCCTTGCTGCCAGTCTCAGCCCGTAAATTGCCACTGCCGGGGAAGGACTGTTACCAAAGACATGCACCCTCATTCTGTAGTCTACTACGTCTTTGCCAAGGTCGTTGTCTTTGTACCAAAGAAAGCGAAAGTAGTCTCTGTGGTCTTCTTGGACCACAAAGCAGTAGAACATTTGTTCAATGTCAGCTGTGACTGCGACCGGTTCTTTCCTGAAGCGAAGCAGCACACCCAAAAGTGCGTTGTTCAGGTCCGGGCCGGAAAGCAGCACCTCATTGAGGCACGCTCCATCAAACTGTGCACTCAAATCAATCACAACGCGTATCTTCCCCGGCTTTTGGGGATGGTACACACCAAAAATCGGGAGATACCAGTTCTCTTTGTCTTTATTGGGAGGTGGTGCGAGCTCTGCGTGTTGGTTATCTAGCGTTTTCTGCATGAATTCCACAAAATGTGTTTTCATTTCTGGTTTCTTGTCGAGCGTACGTCGTAGCGACATCAGCCGTTGGTAGGCGTAGGACCGGTTATCCGGGAGTTTGCGTCTCGGGGTACGGAACGGGAGTGGTGCAACCCAGCTGTTTGTATTGTCCTTGAAGAAGCCTGCCATCTTTTTCAAAAAGATTACATCTTCAGCTGAATGAGCAAGGTGGTTGTCGTTACTGGTATGACAAAACACAGAGTCTCCCAAATTCTCAGCTGTGGGCCTTTGGTGTGAGTGAGCAGATGGTAGTTGACTGGAGATGGCTTTGGTTTGGCTCAGACTGAAATCCTCCTTTACACTAAGGTGACTGTCGCAGGGAGTGAGATAGCTTGGGCGTCCATTGTCCAATACATAGGTTTTCAGAACATTCACTTTACTTGGCTTGTGGGCATTACCAAGACACACATCGCCAATGATAACCCAGCCCAGGTCAAGCTTCTGTGCAAATGGGTCATTATCTCTGCCGTTGATTTGCTCCCTCACTTTGTGAACTCTCAGAAGGTTGTGTCCTATCAGCAACAGAATGTCTGCACTTGGGTCGAGAGGTGGTATTTGAGCAGCTATTGCTTTCATGTGCGGGTGGTGTAAAGCAGCTTCTGCAGTTGGCACCTCTTCCCTGTTGTTGGGGATGGCATTGCACTCAATGAGCGCGGGGAGAGGGAAACTCATTTTTCCATCTAATGACTCAACCATGTAGCTACATGCTCTTCTACCAGTCGTGTGTGTTACACCACTACAGGTTTTCAGCATGTATGGTTCAGGTGTGGTTTGTATGTTAAATATGTCAAAAAACTCTGTGCATGTGGCAGTAACATCCGGGTCTTGTGGATTTGCTTGCTCCCCGCCGTGCACTTCAGGAGATGAAGGAGGCCTGGGCATTTGCAGTGTTAGGGCAGGATGAAGAGCTGCCAGGTGTTTCTCACTATTGCACTCTTCACACTTAATCATGACTGTACAGTCTTTGGCTTGGTGGCCGGTGGAAGCAAGGCAGCGATAGCAAATGCTATTGTTCAGACCGGCAGGTGGATGCTTTATGTTGACTGCTTTTAATCTCTTGGCGTGTTCAGAAGACTCTGGGCCTAGCCACTTAATGAGTAGGTTGATTTCTTCAGTGGCTGTTAGACCAAGGTCCCTAACAGTGCTCTGGAATGTGGCTTTCCAACTAAGGTAATTTTCTGGCTTGTCGTCAAATTTAGACAGTCCTCCAGTTATTAGCTGACTCTTGGCTAAGACTCTGGCGAGGTCACTTGCTATGGTGTCTGCATTATTATTTGAGCTTAATCCGTGCTGCAGTTGTAATGCATCGTGGAGAGTCTGTGGACTTACATCTCTTTGTAGTCGTCTCTCTGCCCCATCTTGTGGCATGAATGAGTGCTGCACTGGCTCTTGTTTGGGACAAAGAGGTGTGTATATTACTGGTTGTTTGGATTGTTCATTCTGATATTTACTGTCATCATGGTGAGATGTAATGTCTGGAGCCAGGTCAGTGTGGCTGTGTTTATTTATGTATTCACTCACTTTTTGCTCTGGGGTTATTTGTAGGGGTGACAATGGCCACTGTTCTCCTGATTCAGCTTTGTCAAATTGAGCTGCTGCTGACTCCATTACCTCTGCTTTAGCCAAGGCTGCATCTGCTTCCTTTTGGAGGTTGATTACATCCAGAGTTGCTTCTAGGCGGGCCTTTTCTACTTTAATGTTCATCTCCTTCTCAGCGTAAGCTAATCTGGCTTTTGCTGCTTGAGCTTCTGCTTGTGCCCGCGCTGCTGCCATACTGGCTCGGGTTGATGCTGATGACCTGCTTGAACATGCTGCAGATGATCTAACAGTCAGTTTTCCTGAAGACTTTGAGGACCTTCTTGAGCGAGTGGACCTTGTTTCCTCGTCGTTTTGACCTTCAGCCTGTGATTTCTCCATGTTGGAGTAGAACTGTCACTCGACGTCCCTCGCAGAGTGCTATGATTTCACTGTACTGTTGCACCCAATGTGACCCAGTGTCCTATATTGAGATTCACAGCCAGCTAAACTCTCTCTTGCATAACTTCCTCCAAGGAACAGGCACGTGTTGTATTTGGACAGGATTTAATGCAAAAAAGTGTGAAACTGAAATAAAATCCAAAATCCAATAAAGCAATATAGTAGGAAACATAAATATATGGGCTGTCCATGGATAAGAAAAGGTCTGCAAAATGCATCTATAAAGAAAAATACTCTATACAGAGATTTCTTAAGAAAGAGAACTGAAGATGCTGAAATCAGATACAAAAGATATAAAAAAAAATAAGTTAATTAATATACTTAAATATTAGGGGTGCAACGATACTCGTATCAATATCGAACCGTTCGATACAGTGCTTTCGGTTCGGTACGCATATGTATCGAACAATACAACATTTTTAATTTATTTTATCAACTTTCCTTCTGACGATGCTGTCTGTGTTGAGCGCTCAGTGGATCTGCGCTCGACAGTGCAGCCTAGGCGGAGTAGTCGAACACAGTATCATTGAGCGCAGGGCAAGCTAGCGAGACAGAAGTTAAGCTCGTTGAAACATGGCAAATTGAACCTCCCCCACCCTCATTCAGATCTGGCGTTTGGAACTATTTTGGTTTTCATGTGACGTATGACCCTGAAGGTAAGCGCGTCATGGACAAAAGTAAAACAGTATGTTGGATGTGCCAGCAATGCTCAATTGGTGGGAACTAGTGTGTTAGCGCAGTTAGCTCGTTAATGTGTTGACGTCTTCCAGCCCCACTCATGAGGCGATCCGCGGTAGCTCGTTAACGGAGATTTGCCGTGTTGTGACCTTAACGTCATTTCAGATTAACGCTGACAGCACTAGTGGGAACACAACCAATATGACTGCACATTTACTCCGACATCATCCTAGTGCAAAGACAAGTGGAAGCAGACAAAAACAAGCACGCATGCTACAAACTTTGAGTCATTTAGACAGCCGTTAGCACATGATTCTCCTTATGGGGACCTGATATGTTTAATATGCTGCTGAGAATATAGCCCAGAAGAAGCGTATAGTAGAGCTTTTATTTTGGAAAGAGACATTTCTCCATAATAAACTCTCTTTTCCAAAGATGAGTGATTCCTCAATCAGATACAGGGCTCGCAAAATCGCTAGCCCGACGTCCTGGGGCTTTTTTCCAGTCGGGCTACCAAAATCTATCTCTGCCCTGCCCGTCGGCCTATCGTAGGAAGGAAAAATATATGTCAATGCTTTTGCATTCTTTCGGAAATGTAGCTGGGTAATTATGTCATTGGCATCGGCCACTGTCAATATGTGACATACTGAAATCGCGTTTGAATTTGCGCTTGTTTTTTGCTTTCACTTTGCAATCGCGTGAACTGTGTATAGAAAGCGACAGCACTGATTGGTGAGTGATGATAATTTGCACCAATTCCTCTGACATCGTCTTATCAATCGTTAGCTTACTATGCAAACATGACAAGTGAAATCTCCTGCAGCTTAAACATGTGAGAGGTTGATCGCGCAGAGAATCGCTGAGCGTTATGTTAGTGCGTGTGTAAAAGCAGCAGGATATATATTTTAGTTCTGCTGAGCCAAATAAGACAGGTCAGGGTGAAGAAGTGACAAAACGGAAAGGTTATGACAAATCAGACTATAAGGCAAAAAGAAAGTGCAGCTTTATGGTTTCATGGACAAAAGAATTTCTGTGGCTGCAATATGACGAGCTAAATAACCAGGGCTGCACATAAGTGGTCCGCAGGTGCGCATTCACTGTCAAAATAAAAACCCGCACAAGATAAGAAGTTGCAACGCGTGTTTGCGTACATAAGATTTTCAGGAGGAGGACAGACATTTGTTTAGAACTCTTAAAGATGTCGAAGAAGCTCCTTTAAGCAATTACTGTGATGTTCCTCCACCTCCAAAGAAATGTCAGAAGGAGTCCGAACCACAAAAGAAGCACGTATTCTCGGAAAAGTGGTTGCAGGAGGTGAGCTGGCTTCAAACAAATGATGAACGCACAGAGATGTGGTGCAGAATGTGCCGAGAAAATTTAATAAATGACAAATTAATAAAAAGGCATGAACATTTTTTTTTTATAGAAAAAATATCGAACCGTGACACCAAAGTATCGAACCGAACCGAACCGTGAATTTTGTTGTATCGTTGCACCCCTATTAAATATAGTAAAAAGGAATACCATAAGAAGCAATTAGATATAAATAGAAATAATATTAAAAGTTTATGGGAAATACTGAACAGTGTTATAAAATGTGGGGCTGGACAAGAGAACTATCCCAAGTATTTAATTTGTAATGACCGTGAAGAATATAATATGGAGGTTGTGGCAATCTTTGGATTGTACTGATATTAATAATAATAATAATACATTTTATTTATGAGCGCCTTTCAAGTCACCCAAGGACACTTTACAATAGGATCAAAACATAATAAAACAATGTCAAAATAAGAACAATAAAACAAAAAGCACAGGATAAAATTAACTAACAGTGGATTCACAGTGAATATGCAGATTTGAACAGATGGGTTTTGAGTTGGGATTTAAACTGGGGGAGAGAACCAATGTTTCTTATATTTGGAGGTAGAGAGCTCCACAGTCTGGGAGCAGAGCAGCTGAAAGCTCTGCTTCCCATGGTGGTGAGGCGGAAAGAAGGTACAGCAAGCTGGATAGAAGAAGATCAAAGTGAACAGGCAGAACAGGTACTGCTTAACAGGTCAGAAAGGTAAGGAGGAGCGAGGTTATGAAGGGCCTTGAAGGTGAGCAGAAGTTTGAATATTATCCGGAATTTCACAGGGAGCCAGTGAAGTTCCTGAAGAACAGGGGTGATGTGCTGGTAGGAGGGGTTCTGGTGATAATGTGAGCAGCAGAGTTCTGAACCAGTTGAAGCTTATGGAGGGATTTTTGGGGGAGACCATGCAAAAGAGAATTGCAGTAGTCAATACAGGAGGTAACAAGACTGTGGACAAGAATGGACGTAGACTGGGTGGAAAGAGAAGGAAGCAATCTGTTAATGTTGCGTAGATGGAAGTAGGAAGAACGGGTGAGATTATTGATGTGAGATTTAAGGGATAGTGAACTGTCTAGGATGACACCAAGGCTCTTAACCTGAGGAGAAGGGAAAACTGTGGAGTTATCGATGGTGAGTGAGAAATGGTTCACCTTCAAAAGGTTGGATTTGGTACCAATAAGAAGGATCTCAGTTTTATCCTCGTTGAGCTTGAGAAAATTAGAGATAAACCAGGATTTTAACTCGGATAGACATTCTGAAAGGGAGGAAGGTGGGAGGGAGGAATCAGGTCTGCAAGAGAGATATAACTGGGTGTCATCAGCAAAACAGTGAAACTGAAGATCAAATTTGCAGAAAATGGTACCTAGAGGGAGGATGTATATTATGAAGAGAAGAGGGCCTAAAACTGAGCCTTGAGGTACACCAGAGGTGACGGGCAATAGACGAGAGCGGAATGATCTTAGTTGAATAAACTGGGAGCGGTCGAGGAGATATGATTGAAACCAGGCAAGGGGTGTGTCGGAGATGCTGAGAGAGGAAAGTCTGCTTAGAAGTACAGAGTGAGAGATGGTGTCGAAGGCTGAGCTCAGATCTAAAAGGACGAGAATGGTGAGAAGGCCAGAGTCAGCTCCGATTAGAAGATTGTTAGTGACTTTAAGTAAAGCAGTTTCTGTACTGTGATCTCTCGTAAATATTATTATTAACCAGGTGTACATGAAGTTGAGCTGCAACCACTTTTTCGAGTATTTTAGAAATGAATGGTAAATGGTAAATGGCCTGTATTTGTATAGTGCTTTACTAGTCCCTAAGGACCCCAAAGCGCTTTACACAACCAGTCATCCACCCATTCACACACACATTCACACACTGGTGATGGTAAGCTACATTGTAGCCACAGCCACCCTGGGGCGCACTGACAGAGGCGAGGCTGCCGGACACTGGCGCCACCGGGCCCTCTGACCACCACCAGTAGGCAACGGGTGAAGTGTCTTGCCCAAGGACACAACGACCGAGACTGTCCAAGCCGGGGCTCGAACCGGCAACCTTCCGATTACAAGGCGAACTCCCAACTCTTGAGCCACGATCGCCCCAGTACCCAAATGAAGGGTAAATTGGAAATCGGACGGAGATTGTTAAAGTTGTTAGGATCTAAAGAAGGTTATTTCAGTATAGGAGTGACTAGAGCAGTCTTGAATAAGGAGGGAACGATACCGGTGGTGAGAGAAGAGTGAATGATAGCAGAGATGAGTGGGAGTAGAGAAGAGAGGCAGGATTTCACAAGCCCTGTAGGCATGGGGTCAAGATGACATTTGGCAGGCTTTGATTTACATATGAACTCGGAAATATCGGATAAATCGGGAAGATAAAAAGTGGAAAATGGCTCAAAAGGGAGAAAAGGTTCTGGAGATGAGGTAGACACAACATTTGATCTGAGTTGCTGGTGGATGTTATTCATTTTCGTAGTCCAGAACAGCATCAAGGAGTTGCAGGTTTCAGAGGAATAGAAGTGTGGTGGTAAAGCGTTGGGGGGCTGAATTAGTTTGTTGGGAACTGAAAACAGAGTCCTTGCATTACCCTAATAAGACCTGATAATATCAGAGTAGAAACTTTGTTTGGCCTTGCTGATGGAGTCTTTATATTGAAGTACATGGTATTTATAGATTTCTGCATCAACAGTTAAAGCAGATTTCTTATATTTACGCTCTAGCTGCCGAGCTTTGGCCTTCAAAGCTCGGAGGTCAGAGGTAAACCAGGGAGCAAAGGAAACAGAGTGGGTTTTTACAGGAGCCAGAGAATCAAGGACAATGCGTAGACAATTATTATAATATAACAAGAAATCATCAGGAGTAGAATAGAAGTCCGGAATCTGAACATTGTCCAAACTGGTAGTGAGAATGTCCATATCAATGTTGTTGATGTTGCGGAACGAGATGAGACGGGTTGGCTTGGTAGAAGAGCAGCAGAGAGTGAGGTTAAATGAAAGGAGGAAGTGGTCAGTTATGGGGATTTCAGTAGCAGAAAGATTCGAGGGAGAGAGACCAGAACAGCAGACCAAGTCCAGGGTGTGTCCTTTAGAGTGAATGGCAAAGTCGATAAATTGTTTAAATTCAGAGCCTTCGAGACAAGAGGAAAAGTCTCTGGTGAGCAGACGGTCATTATTATCCATATGAATGTTGAAATTTCCCACCAAGATCACATTTGGGGAGAGAGATGAAAGATGGGTTAGTAGATTAGCAAAGTCACTGAGGAAGACAGGGTTAGGTTTAGGGGGGCGGTATACAGTAGCTATGATGGTGGGAATGGGTCCAGTCAGCTCACATGCAAGGCACTCAAGGGAACTAAAGGTATCAAGATTAACTGGCAGGACTTTCAAGTGCTGGCGAAAGAAGATCGCGAGACCACCCCCACGACCTATGCAGCGAGGTTTAGAAAGGTAAACAAACCCCGGAGGAGTGGATTCATTTAGCTGAGAAAAGTCATCCGGTTGTTGCCAGGTTTCAGTTTAGCAGAAAAAGTCAAACTTACAGTCAGATAGGAGGTCTTGGATGAGAGGCCCCTTATTTGTCAGTGATAATGTTTAGAAGACCGAAACTGAGTGGAGTATTTTCTTTTTTGCTAATCGCGGTCGGCGCCCTGGGCAGGTGGGCTAGAGATCGGTGGTTGACAACCCGATCACGGTTCCTGCGAGGGCGGCGAGTAGCAGACCAAAACAATTTAGTTCCATTGGAGTTATGGAAAATCCTGTGGGACCCGCGATGGATGTATTTCCGGCGAGGCTGGAAAGTGATGTCTGGGTGGTAGTGGAGCTCCGCCGGCGACGGGAGCGACAGCTGCCCGCGAAGGTGCAGGAGCTCAGCGGCTGTATAGCGGAGCAGACCAGCCATAGGATGGTAGACGAGCGTCAGGAGAATCCATAATAGTGCCGACTAGCTCAGGAACATCTTGGTCCACATCTTCGATTATGTGGAGGAAAAGGAGCCGAGCCAGCCGGAGCGACGAACAGGTAGGCTAAAATAGCTCAAACAGTTAAGCTAGTGCAGCTCACTGAGAAGAAGACGTCAGAGCACATTCAGCTGAAATAGCAGATGTTGAGGACAAGCGTTGCAAATCAATCCCTGGCAGAGATCGATCTGGTCCTGAGTGTGAATGTCCCTGTTCATTCAAATCTGAATCCAAATAATCTAAAATGTACCGATGAGTAGCTCAGCCAGGCGCACCAGCATTCACTCAAGCCGGAACCCGATTGATATTGATATGATAGTGGTTAAAAGATTTAGTAAGGCTATTATAAAACCGTTTACGTACATCTGTAATTTATCATTTCAAACTAGTCGATTTCCAGACAGAATGAAAATAGCAAAAGTTATACCTCTATACAAATCTGGCAAAAAACACCATTTCATAAACTACAGGCCGGTCTCTTTACTACCTCAATTCTCAGAAATTCTTGAAAAACTGTTTAACAACCAACTGGAAAAATTTATAGATAAACATAAACTACTCACTGAGAGTACGGATCAAGCAGAATTCAATAGAATACATCACAAATTCCATAGACAAAAAGCAATATGTGGCTGGGTTATTCAAAGACTTGACAAAGGCATTTGACACTATAGATCACAATATATTAATAAGAAAACTGGAACGTTATGGTGTCAAAGGGGTAGTTTTAAATTGGGTCCTGAATTATTTAAGTAAGCAGTTTGTGAAATTAAATGGTGGTTGCTCCTTATGTATGGACATTGCTTGGCTCAGTTTTGGGCCCAAAATTATTCAACTTAAACATTAACAACATCTGTAAAGTGTCCAAAGTATTAAAAATGGCTCTCTTTGCTGACGATACAAACATCTTCTGCTCTGGTGATGATCTGCAGAGTTTATTGGATGATATGACTAATGAAATAAGTAAAGTGAAGTTCTGGCTTGATAAAAACAAATTATCATTAAATTTGAATAAAACTAAAATGATGTTATTTGGAAATAGTACTTTAAATACAATGCTAAGATTAAACTAAATGGTGTTGATATTGAAAGAGTCAGGGAAAATAAATTTCTGGGGGTAATAATAGATGAAAAACTGGAGTGTATTACACTATTAGTACATCTCAGAGACAACTTCTTTCTCAAGAAGTCACATGAAGAGTAACAGATTACATCTCTTACTGTGTCCGACCAAACAACTGCTGTGGAAAGTCAGTTATTAGCAGTTTTTTAACTACACCCGTAAATGAACGTTTGACTGAATGCTGATAAGTGAATACTGAGAATTTAGGAGGAAATGTTTTCAAATTTTCCTGCAGAGAATCTGATTAAAATGTTTTTTGCACTCAGCGAGCAAGAATCAGTTTGATCAATGACCTTTTTTTTCAGCCAGTAACCTTTAAGGTCAAACATCCGCTGTAATATTATAATTTGCTGTTCTTTTTTTAATACACCTTTATGGAGAAGAAAAGCGTCTGGATGTCCTGATGCCAGATGCTTTTCTTCCCAAGCTCCTTATGTAGCTGAGCTATAATGTACTGAGTGAGTCATAGTGAACTTTCTCAAATGTGCATTGTATATATTTTATTTTTTTATTATTTAGATGGAATTTTTGTAATACTAAGGTTCCACATGTCACTGTTGTAGTGGGGCATCAGTGGGACACCGATAGTACATGTTGCATGTGTGGGGTTTCCCAGCCAGAACTGCATGGACTCCACACTGATAAGGCTCATTCTCCGTAGCTCCTCCCCCTTTACTAAATTATAAGTTTGGTGTATTTTGCTTTACTAAGTATTAGTTCTTAGGGCTAAATGCTCCCAAAGTGCTGATGCAGGGATCAAGAGTATGGAGGGTCAGGAGTGACAAAATTAATTAATTCATACACATTAATAATGAATTAAATGTGGCAGTAATTAATTAAATGCCCATTCATGTCATTTAAAACACTTAATAAATTATTTATTTATATTGAAACACTTAATTAATTATTTGATGATGTATTTATTTAATTCATTTAGGCACGCCTGACCCTGCAGCTGTGTTCTTCATTTATTTTTATCTGTCAGCATCACCCATCAAACTCAGGGGGCGGGGTTAACGCTGTTTGAGTCAAAACCATTGCTTTGGGCTGGTGGCCATTCCTTCAGTGGGCGTTTCTCAACAACAACAACTATGAACATGTAGAAAATAACTGAACTGTGCTTTGAAGTACTCTGTTTGTGTGTCACCAAATACACTTTTAATATTTCTTTAGCCGAGGATGTAGCGTTTTTTTAAGATAGAGCCTCTTTGCAGAAGTGCTGATTTTGTGGATTTCCTGGATGTCTGTCTCACAGCAAAGCGTGTGATAGAGCCGGTACACAACTGTCATAACCCCAGCTGACGGTACACCGGCTTCATTCATTATATCTACTCGTTTCAGTCGCCATTTCTGAATTATAGCTAATATTAAAAAGGAGGAGAGAGATTAAATAAATCAGATTAACACCTGATCTTTGTGTTTTCTGTTCAATAATCAGTGTGACCTGTGTATACACGTGTAAACTTTATTAAAAGAGATAATATTGGTGTTCCCGCCATATAGTAACTCTCAGGTTTAACTGTACCAGGCTTGTTCGACACTGTTAAACCTATACAGACTTCACGATGTTCGACTAATGTTTTCATTGTGGACATTAATCATGAGGCTAAACAGGCAGTCCAGCTGCTGTCTCAGAGTCCTGTACACCATGGAGCAAAGTCAGCATATCCAGGATATCTTTCCGTTAGTTGAGTTAAACCAGCAGCGCAGTTACATGAAAGTGTTGGCAGCATCAAACTAATCTAATTCACATGTCGATATTCTTTTACAGAGAATAATCCTTATTACTGCCAACTGGACTGGTGTCCAACACCAGTGTCCAGCAGCCATCACCAGTGTGTGAATGGGTGGATGACTGAATGTGTAAAGCGCTTTGGGGTCCTTAGGGACGAGTAAAGCGCTACACAAATACAGGCCATTTACTACTGATTTGAGAAGTGTGGATGCTCAGCAATCTGTTTTCATGTTAAAGTTGTTTTTTCTTTGACTTTATAATCTGATACTCTCTCTCACACACATGTTGCGTGTGGGAAAGTGTTTTGTACACTTTCCAACACGCAGTTCTTTATTATCTCTGAAAACATGTTTACTTCAGTGGTTTGATGTCCGTCTCCTCCCACATATCCTCCACATCTGTCCATCAATCGTTTCTCTGCAACAAATGAACTTAATTTTGTGTAGATTTGGTATAAATTCCTACACATACTAAAAAACATTTTAACATTTTAGCCTTTTTCCTGAAAGGGTAAAAAGCATGTAAGCAGCATGCTGAGGTCAAGACTCTTGCAAAAGAGATTTTATCTCTAGAGTCATAATTTTCTGGTTCAGTGAAAGTTAAACAGTTATACATACATATATATATATATCTTATATATATGCGCTTGTGAAGTGGCTGTTTGGTCTCTCCAATGACCAAACAGCCACTTCACAAGCGCATGGCACAACACAGAAGAGCCACCTCCACAGGAAAAGACTCAGCAGTCCATCTGCATCTTAAGGTCAAAGGTCACTCTTTTGAGGATGCCAATGTTCATATTTTGGACAGAGAGGACAGATGGTTTGAAAGAGGAGTGAAAGAAGCATCTATGTCCACTGTGAGCGACCATCTTTGAACAGAGGCGGTGGTTTACGACACCAACTCTCTGCCATCTATAATCCAGTTTTGAGATCCCTCCCCAGACGCCTTAACGCCCACTCACATCCTGGGCCATCTGACCTCAGGAATTCGCATGATAAGGTGGGGCCAGGTTTCACAATGAGCTCACCCGAAACTCTGGCTGATTGGGACCCACACCCAGTTTCACACCTTGGCTCAGGCGATTAGAGGATCATCAGGGGGTCCTTTTGTCCCTCTGTGGGGGGAAACTCCCACTAGGGTTATATCTGGGACTCTCCACCATTTGACCTTAGAACTGAAGAAGCTTCTCGGATGAAGGTGAAACGTCTTCAAGCAACTTAAAGAAGTCCAGACGCTTTTCTTTGCAAGCTCCTTTGGCTATGATGACCTGGAGGACTGAGAACCTTCACAGACAAACTTTGTTGCTGTTTCTCTGGACTCAATTTCAGCCTCAGGAGCATCTCTCAGAAGAAAACCGTTTAGCAAATAATAAGATATGTGTACTCCTTGTACACATATGACTGTGTGGCCACTACCAGCTCCACCACCATCATCAAGTTTGCTGACGACACCGTCGTGGTGGGCCTGATCTCTGACAACAACGAGACGCCCTACCTGAAGGAGATTAGGAATCTGGAGAACTGGTGCCAGAGGAACAACCTCCTTCTAAACGTCAGTAAGACAAAGGAGTTGATAGTGGACTTCAGCACTAAGCAGGAGAGGAACTACCAGACCCCCGTCATCAACGAGTGCCCAGTGGAGAGAGTGGACAGCTTCAAATACCTCGGAGTTCACATCACGCAGGACCTGTCATGGTCCTGTCACATCAACACCGTGGTGAAAAAGGCCTGTCAGCGTCTCTACCACCTCAGACGCTTGAGAGACTTCCGACTGCCCCCCAAGGTGCTCAGGAACTTTTACTCCTGCACCATAGAGAGCATCCTGACGGGAAACATCTTAACCTGGTTCGGGAACAGCACCATGCAGGACAGACGAGCTCTACAGAGGGTTGTGCGTTCAGCTGAGCGCACCATCCGCTCCGAGCTCCCTGACCTGCACTCAATCTACAGCAGGCGGTGCTGGACCAAGGCCAGGAAGATCGTGAAGGACCTCAGCCATCCCAACAACGGACTGTTCTCTCTGTTGAGGTCAGGAAAGCGATTCCGCTCCCTGAAGACCAACACAGAGAGACTGAGGAGGAGCTTCTTCCCGCAGGCGATACGGTCTCTCAATCACACCACCACACAGGACTGACCCACACATATAGTTCTTACACACACACTGGACATTCTGGACATTTGTTTACACTTCATCACTTTAAGCATATTTGCACTGCACAAGACACTGTATAATGTGGATTGCAGCTGCTGTTATTGTGTGTATATATATTTATATTTCTCTTACATTCTTATAAATGTCTATACTTTGTATTTTGTTGTACAGTTATCTTATTTTTTTTATATTTTTACTTTAATTTATATATTTTATCTTATTCTTTCCCAGTTAAATTTACCCTTCATTCTAATTTGTGTTGTACAGTTATCTCATTCTTAACTTAATTTTTTTATATTTTATTTTATTCCTTCCTGGTTAAATTTACCCTTTTTTATTTTCATATTTATTTATTTCCTATCTTATTCATAGCCTTTTCTTTTTTCTTTAGGTCACGAGCAGTTGTCCAGGCATTTCACTACATATCATACTGTGTATGACTGTGTATGTGACAAATAAAAATTTGAATTTGAATTTAAGATAAAAAGATTGTTGAACCAGGTGGTATTCTCTGGAGTTTAAGACCAAACTCAAACAGTGAATTGACATTAGACTGGAATTCATAAGATGAATAGAAATGCTGCTGAAGCTAAATGATTCATTCGTGTGTGTGTGTGTATATATATATATACACACACACATAAACATGAGTGAATAAACATGATTGTCTGATACAGCAAACACTTCATAATATGGACGTTACTGCTTTGATTGTGTTTTTATATTCTCCATTTTTGTTAGGAATCATTTCTGAAATAAAAATATCTAAATCTAATTTAACAGGCTGAACGTTGATGCTCTTCTGTCAATGACTCCATGATGATTTTAAATTTTAATAAACACACAATCCTCATATTTCAGTGCAGGATGTAGAGCAGAGTATATCAGTCAACTGGATCAGAGCTCATCAGCATTTTGAACTTAATATGCAGCCAACACACTTTAACACGTGTCTGATGTAGAATAGAATAGAATAGAATAGAATAGAATAGCCTTTATTGTCATTGTACAAAGTACAACGAAATTGGAGTGCCACTCCCTTGGTGCAAAATGCAAAATAAATATAAATGTAAAATATAAAAGTACAATAAAACAACCGTAGTACTCAATAATAATAAGTACAATAATAAGTACAATATATACAGGATAGCAGCATAATATAATGATAGTATGAATAGCAGCATAATATAGTGACAATGGCAAGTATAGTTAAGCAGGTTTAATTTTTTGTGCTCATTTACTACGGTGATAGCTCTGGGAAAGAAGCTATCCCTGAATCTGTTTGTCCTGGTTTTATGTGACCTGTACCGTCGGCCTGACGGTAATAGTTCAAACAGGGTGATTACTGGGGTGAGAGTAGTCCTTAATGATACTGCCAGCTCTGCTGAGGTATCGGGAGTTTGCAATGGCCTCCAGACTGGGCAGAGAGCAGCCAGTGATCTTTTGGGCTGTGTTGATGACCCTCTGCAGTCCTTTCCTGTCTGCAACTGAGCACCCTGCATACCATGTTGTTATGCCGTACGTTAGGATGCTCTCTATGGTGGCTCTATAGAATGTCACCAGCAGCCTCTCCTCCAGGTTGTTCCTCCTGAGCACTCTCAAAAAATGGAGACGTTGCTGGGCCTTTTTTACCACCGCCGTGGTATTTGCAGTCCAGGAGAGATCAACAGAGATCTGCACGCCCAGAAACCTCATGGAGTGTACCCTCTCCACACAGTTCCCGTGAATGTAGAGTGGGGCCGGGTCTGCTCTGCCCTTCCTGAAGTCCAAAATAAGTTCTTTAGTTTTCGTGGTGTTCAGTTGGAGGTTGTTAAGTGAACACCACTCAGTCAATCTGTTAACCTCATCTCTGTAGTCCGACTCATCCCCCCTTGAGATGAGTCCAACCACTGTGGTGGAATCCGCAAACTTTATGATGGTGTTTGAGAGATGGGTAGGGGAGCAGTCGGATGTGTAGAGCGTAAACAAGAGGGGACTCAGAACACATCCTTGTGGAGACCCAGTACTGAGTGTGATGGTGCTGGACAGGTGGGGGCCGAGTCTGACAGACTGTGGTCTATTTGTCAGGAAGTCTTTGATCCAGAGACAGATGGAGGTGGAGAGTCCCAGGTGAGACAGTTTCTGGACCAGGATCTCCGGGATGATGTGATTGAATGCTGAGCTGAAGTCCAGGAAGAGCATTCTCACATAGTTTCCTCGGTGCTCCAGGTGACTCAGCGCAGTGTGGAGCGCTATGGTTATGGCGTCCTCGGTGGATCGATTTGTCCTGTAGGCAAATTGGTGGGGGTCCAGAGTGGAAGGCAGACCGGCCCTGATGTGCTGACAGACCAGTCTCTCAAAGCACTTCATCACTACAGGCGTAAGTGCAACAGGCCTGTAGTCATTTGGGCTGTCCACAGCCGTCTTCTTAGCGATGGGGATGATGATTGAGGTTTTGAGGCAGGGTGGGACGGTGTTTAATGACAAGGAAAGGTTGAAGATTTTAGTGAAGACTCCGGTCAGTTCGTCAGCACATGCTCTGAGAACCTTTCCATGTATTCCATCAGGACCTGCCGCCTTCCTGGGATTCACTGACCTTAGAACACACCTCAGTTGATGCTCTCCAAATGTTAGTGTGCCGGTGCTGGAGGCGGGTGGAAGTGGTGTAACAGCTGAGGG
The DNA here is from genome assembly GCF_056152115.1 of Neolamprologus brichardi. Taxonomy (NCBI): domain Eukaryota; kingdom Metazoa; phylum Chordata; class Actinopteri; order Cichliformes; family Cichlidae; genus Neolamprologus; species Neolamprologus brichardi. Next base: position 40,525,718 of record NC_142117.1, on the reverse strand, counting down.
CCTGGTCGTCTCAAAGCGGGCGAAGAAACGGTTTAGATCCTCAGCCAGCGAGGCATCAGTCCTAGATATCGCCTGGTTATTGCTTCTGTAGTTGGTAATGTGATTGATCCCCTGCCACATTTTTCTGGGGTCGTTGTCGACAGCAAAGTGATCTTCAATCCTCCTCCTATAGGCAGCCTTGGCTTTCTTGATGCCTCTACTCAGGTCTGCCCTGGCCGCCCTATACGCAGCCCTGTCCCCTGACTTGAAGGCAGTGTTACGGCTTTTTAGGAGGGATTGCACTTCGCTATTCATCCAGGGTTTTTGATTTGGAAACACCCTGACCCTTTTGTTGACGGTGACATTGTCAACACAGTTCCTGATGTACGAGAGTACAGTGTCCGTGTACTTTGAATAGACATGGTCCAAAGTGTTTTCTCCTCTCGTAGCAAAGTCCACAAACTGGACAAATTTGGGAAGCACAGTCTTTAGGCACGCTTTGTTAAAGTCGCCAGCGACAATAAAAACCCCATCGGGGTGGGCAAGCTGTTGTTTATTTATGGTGTTGAGCAAGAGGCTGAGAGCCGTGCCCACGTTAGCATCCGGCGGTATATAAACAGCTATCACAATAACTACTGTAAACTCCCTCGGGATATAAAAAGGTCTGCACGAGACTGCCAGAACCTCCAAATCAGGAGAACAGTGTGTGTGAAGGATCCTGCTGTTACAACACCATTCATTATGCACGTAAACACATAGCCCCCCTCCTCTGCTTTTACCTGAGTTGCTGTTTCTGTCATGCCGGTGTAGCGTGCGGCCTGCTAACTCAACTGCAGCGTCGGGAATCAGCGGGTGAAGCCACGACTCCGTGATAAGAATAATGCTGCAGTTACGTGCAAAGCTCGTGGTGGCTATCTGTAGCTCCAGGTCGTCCAATTTGTGGGTGATGGATCTGGCGTTCGATAGGAAGAGGCTCGGAAGTGCTGGCCGGATGTTTACGTAGCCTAGCATCTGGGCCCGACCGGCATCCTCTCTTTTGCTTTCTCTCCCTTCGTCGGCTCCTATGCTTGCTGGGCGGGCAGACCATCCACGGTGACCCTGGCGGTCTCGCTATCTCCCCCAGGATGTTGTGTGTTCGTTGATAGTCGCCAGAGACAGACAAACTATATTTGAGTGTGAAACGTATCATGGAAAAATGGAAGACGAGAGAAGCTGCACATGGTTATCATCATTTATTTATTTATTCATTTATTTTTTTGCCTGTCCCATTTGGATCTTTAGCCATCAGAATTGTTGTTTGAAGGCCAAGAAAGATGCCATGTTGGTCCATTTGATTGACCTTTATTATAATTGTGTATTTATTTTATTTTATTATCGGTTGTTACAGACGGGACAGACATGACTGGGGGATAGGACAGGGAGAAGGAAAGAATGAAAGAAAGAGAGGGAGAGAAAGAAAAACAGAGGGCAGAAGAGATGATGAGAAAGGGGGGAAGGAACAAAAAGAAAAACAAACACCTGGATCACCTGTATGGAGAAAAAAAACAGAAGAGAAATCAAACAAAGAGCAACATAATAAATACATGTTATCATCATTTATTATTATTGTTTATTTTTTTATTTTTGGTGGTGGTAGAGTTTAAATTTTTTAAAATATTTTATTTTAATTAATTAAAATGTTTTAATGAAAAACTATGAATTTTTTAGCGTTATTTTTTAAAATCTTTTTATCGTTAACTCTGTTTCCCTGGGTCTTTTCCCATGTGTTTTGAATAACTCTTCTTTTTTTGGCAGCGGTACTGGTTTTATTTTGTTGTATTTATCCGCGACACCTTAAAGGCCGGTCCTTGAGAATATTGTCGGTCATAAACCGGTCCGTGGCACAAAAAAGGTTGGGGACGCTGGTTTACAGGACTGACGGGACTCCAGGAAACACAAACAAAGTCAGTGTTTAAGTGGAGACTCATCAACAGACCCGGGCTATCTTTCCATCATCTGGATTCACTTACCCTAACGTTTGTTATCAGGATAAACTGTCAAACAGAGTTTGTTATCAGTTCTCTAACCCAGGGTCTTCCCTGCACGCTTACATGAAAGGGGCGGAGTTTGGCAGGAGTGAGAAAAAGATGCCTGCCAGCAGATTCGGATGCAACACAACCCACAATGCACTGTTTGCACAAATTTGAGACTACAGCAGCGATAATGTGCAGAGTCTGCAGTGGCGGTACGCTGGACCTGACTTCCCTAAAGGGACCCCACATGACTCCACTCACTCACCTCTGGCAATCAGAGTGTGTGATTCAGTTGAAACAGCCCTCATGTCAGCTCTGCTGGGCACACTGGGCTGTCAGGTGTCCCTGTCCCTTTTTGCCTGGGCTCCAACAGACTTGAGAATCACCCCTGCAGGTTACATAGGAAATATATAAAACCTTTTCTGCTTCAGCAGAGGATCTTTGTCTCACTGTTTATCACTACTACTGTAACTCGTGTTTTCTGAGAGGTTGCCATCAGTCTGTGAGCTGCACATCTGGACTGCACAGCAGTGGAAAGATCTCGTCCACTGTCACTGAAGTAGTTCTGTGTTATCTTAACTGAAATACCTCTTCTGTTTCAAAATACATTTCTAACAAAATCATTTTTAACATCCATGAATGCAGATTATGACTGTAAAAGGAGAAACAACATTAGTGTTCCCATGTTCTTGTTATGGTGCGACTGGATGGCCTTTGAACCCTGGGGCATATACTACGAAGTGATTTCAGCATGCCCAGGTTTTCTTTCCATCATCTGGATTCACTTACACTAACAATCGTGATCAGGATAACCGCTGGTTAGCAAAGTTAATCCAGGGTTTCTCATGCACCTTCACAAGGAAAGGGAGGTGTTGGCAGCAACTGACCAATCAAAAAAAGGGAAATTCACAGATAATATGACTTGTCTTGATGCCTAAAATGTTTTTATGCTTGATTCAATTTAGCTGTTAAGTGTCTTTTACTCTGCTGGTGCCGGTTAGGTTCCAGATTAGAGATCAGCAGGTATGAAATCACGACGTACTGACCAATCACTTCTCCAGAAAATAGTGTCACTATTCCTGGAAGATCCCTTTGACTTCTGTTGGGGGGGAAGAGAGGGTCTAAAGTTTCATTTTTGTCTAATGTAGTGATGCGCGAATCATGAACGAATCGTTCAATACTCGAGAATCACTTTACTGACTCATGAATCATGATTCACAAGTCCAACTGACTCACTGACTCATCCCTGTTGCTGTTAGCAGCAATGTATCTAGCTTATAATTAAAATTGTGGAGAAAAACACAACATCCAGTATCTTAACAAAAAAAATTCTGCTCTGAACTGGAAGAAAAAACCCTGAGTAGAAGCTCACATCAAGAAAATAGCTCCTCGGTTCACAGTAGCATCGCTCTGCTAACATGCTAACAGCACATTTGAGCTACTCACCCCCTCCCTTCCTGTGCTGAATCATAGAGCGAACGAATCACTCACTCACTCACCCCCTCCCTCCTGGCTCACAGCTTCTTCTTCTTCTTGGTTGGCAACCAATGTTAAGGCGCATTACCGCCCCCTGGCTCACATTTCAGTGGACATTTAGATGAGAAAATATATATTTAACACATTTAAGGAAAATACTAATAAAATAAAGATAAACAAAATAAATGTTTATTAAGCAATTTTGATAGGAAATTGCTGAATTTTAGAAATGTTTTTGCTCTTTTTTTGCTCTATAAAATAGATTTTTTAATCATTCATCTGAGCAGTAGGATTTACATGAAAGAGAAACAAATTAAGTTTGAGTGAAAATGTACATTTTTTGCACACTCTGGTCAACTGACTGAATCAAATGACTCAAAAAAACCGATTCACTTTGGTGAGTGACTCATTAAAACTCGATTCAGTAAAAAGAATCAAATTTACCATCACTAGTCTAATGTCTCTGTGTTTCAATAATGAGCATCAGTAAGAAAAAAACGTGTTCTTAGATGCAACTTTTTTCTGTTGTCAGCAAACAACCACACGATCTGCGTTAATTCACTAACGGAGATTTGCCGCGTGGCGTTAACGTCATTTTAACGAGATTAACGCTGACAGCACTAGTTTTAATATTTAATATATTTAAGGATTTAATTTTTATATCTTTTTTTCATTTATGTATTTATTTTATTGTTATTTCACTTTCTTTGTCTGTTTATGTTTTTTTTTACTGTTATCTCAGTTTTTGTGATGGAAAGCACTTTGTTCAACCATGTTGGTTTTAACGTACTCTATAAATAAAGTTGGATTGGATTGGACTAATATGATGAAAGCGAGCCCAAGCCTGAAATCGACTCCTGATCTTTGATCCGTCCTCACCTGGTCGTGAACGTGATGGTCAGCCAGGTATCCAGTTTACCTTTGAGTGTCAGATTTAGGCAGATTTGATTGCTTCCGTTTCATAATGACAGATTTAAGTGAACTCCTCTGTCTCCATTCCCAGACTTCTACTTTTGAATAAACTTTCCTTTAACTTGCTCCGAGTGCTCTTTTGTCTGCATGGTGTAACTGTAGCCTGGCATGCTGAATAACCAGTGAGTGGACCTTCCAGAAATATGTGATTTTGGCTGTTGAAGTAGGTCAGTCACCTTTGAAGGGCTGAATATTTATGGAGTCATCGGTTGACGTTCGTTTGTGGAAGTCTGTTTTCACTCTGATAATAAAGAGGATTTATTTATTTCATTGACCAATAATAAAAAGACTGTTATTATATTTTTAACTTTATATGATTATATTCACAGTGATGCTTTGAGGAAGACTGCACTGTTTGTCCCAGAATAATCAAACTGCCATGAAATACATTCACTAATTTACTATTTGGAACTAACACACTATTAGTACATCTCAGAGACACCTTCTTTCTCACACGAAGAGTAACAGATTACATCTCTTACTGTGTCCGACCAAACAACTGCTGTGGAAAGTCAGTTATTAGCAGTTTTTTAACTACACCCGTAAATGAACGTTTGACTGAATGCTGATAAGTGAATACTGAGAAGTTAGGAGGAAATGTTTTCAAATGTTCCTGCAGAGAATCTGATTAAAATGTTTTTTGTGAGCAAGAATCAGTTTGATCAGTGACCTTTTTTCAGCCAGAAACCTTTAAGGTCACACATCCGCTGTAATATTATAATTTGCTGTTCTTTTTTTAATACACCTTTGTAGAGAAGAAAAACATCTGGATGTCCTGATGCCAGATGCTTTTCTTTCCAAGCTCCTTACAGTGGCTTGCAAAAGTGTTCGGCCCCCTTAAACATTTCCACATTTTGTCACATTACAGCCGCAAACATGAATCAATTTTATTGGAATTCCACGTGAAAGACCAACACAAAGTGGTAAACATGTGAGAAGTGGAACAAAAATCATACATGATTCCAAACATTTTTTACAAATAAATAACTGTAAAGTGTGGTGTAAGTAATATTAGATTAGTATATTATTAGATAATTAATCATTAATATTACTAATAATTATTATTAGTAATATTAGAGTAAGTAATATTATAGAGTAATAACCCGCAGTTCAAAAAAGCTCCCCTCCGACAGCCAAACCCATCTGTTCTCTGATTGGATTGTTACATTTGTGATTGACATGACATTGACCAATCAGATGAAAGGAAGAAAAATATGGTCAAAATTCGTACTTGTAACTTGCAGAGAGTCACACGTTTTTTTTGGCTAAGTCCACATACAAATCTTTTTTACACACACACACAAATTCTTTTTACACATACAAAAGTACAAGTACAAAATATTTATAACCACATTTAAAGCCAACAAAGCTGTACGTGAGCTCCACTGCAGTGGCTCGTGCACCGCTGCGTTCACGGCGTTTGCTGTAAATTATACAGAAGTGACATATGTATGTAAAATGTTTACTGAAGTTAGTGAAACAGTGTTTGTAAGGACTATAAGGTCCATAATTACTGAGGCAGTTAGACACACACACACACACACACACACACACACACACACACACACACACACACACACACACACACTCCATTTTTATCTGTATCTAACATTTCCGAGCAGCATGTCTTCATTATCTGTGTGTCTGCAAACACTCTGGTTTCTGTGGTTTCAGATCCATTTCTCTCTCAAGGGAAATAAAGGGATTACACGGCCGTCTTTTCCTGTTTCATATGTAAGGCTATGGCTGTATCCCAATTCAGGGTCTGCAGCCTTAAAGGCTGCATTTTAAGGCCAATTATGTCACAGCGACGCGACGAAGGCTGTCCCACTTCGAAGGCTGCTCGAAATCCAGCCCTCAAATGCGTCCTTCATTTCCCTGAATTTTAAGGATGTGGCGGTGTAGACTTCGTGGCCCAACATATCCCAGAATGCATAGCGCGGCGGTGGGTGTGGATAATTTTGGCGTAAAAAAACGGCGGATGAGGGGCGCCCGAAGAGTAAACTTTGAGTAAGTACTGAATATCATGTCACTTATTTATGTGCAAATATTTAATAACGAAGAATATTAAAACATTACTGTTGGCCACATGTCTGGAAAGTTATGTGACATTAGTGACGTTTGTACTAACTTGGTTTTAAAGCCTTTACTTTAAAATATACGCTGTTCAATAGCTGAGCTTAATCTTACAGAGAATGATCAAAGCTCATGTAGAAACAAACAAACAAATGAACAAAAGATTTTCTCCTTCATTTCTGTCAATGCTATACGAAACGTTTCCAGCTGTTAGTATCATGGTTGCTAGGCAACCTGGGCAGCGCAACGGAGGCTAGACCGTCCCATTTCAGAAGCTTCGCACTTCCGGCCTTAGTGGTCTTTGAGTACGCAGCCCTTGTGGACCGTTAAGGCTGCGTACTTTAAGGCTGCAGACGATCTGAATTGGGATACAGCCTATGTATGGGGCGCCGTTTGTAAACTGAAACATGCTGAAATTAACGGCAACATTTTTCCACATTTAGCTCTAAATCTTACAAAAACATGTTTTTTCGAGTCATTTTTTACAACATTTAGTAAAATATTTGCAACTATTTATATTTAAAACAGAATTTTAAATGTTAAATGCTAAATGTTAAATGTAAATATTATATTTAAATGTTAAATGTTAAATGTAAATATTATATTTAAATGTTAAATGTTAAATGTAAATATTATATTTAAATGTTAAATGTTAAATGTAAATATTATATTTAAATCTAAATGTTAAATGTAAATATTATATTTAAATGTTAAATGTAAATATTATATTTAAATCTAAATGTTAAATGTAAATATTATATTTAAATGTTAAATGTTAAATGTTAATATTATATTTAAATCTAAATGTTAAATGTAAATATTATATTTAAATGTTAAATGTTAAATCTAAATGTTACGGGAAACTAAATATTTAGCTAATATGCCAATAATACCAAAATAAAAGCTTCAAGAAAACCTCCCGCGCTAAAGTGTGCCGGTTGAGGTCAGGTTGTGTGTGTGCGCTCCTCTCACGGTCACTTTTGACTGCCATGAGCTGCTTCACCTATTCCCTACCAGCATGTCCAGCTGAAAACATTGGAAGAGCCGTTTTGTCGGCCATCCAACGATTCAGCGGTAGTGCACCCTCAACCTCACAAACGCCGCAGCACTTGGTAAGTTTATTATATAGCATTTTGGACGGGTTGATAGCAGTGTTAGCAAAACTAGCAAAGCTAAATTACTTAGCCAGTTCTCAATTATTTCATTTGGTAGGCAGCAGACAGAGATCGAACATCATACAACTGTAATTATTTATTTGGTAGGTAACAGTCGTTCTTGATGTAAATGTTTCCTTAGGAATCCAGCAATGCACCTGGACCAAGTAGACCTGCCGTCTCCATACCGCTCGGTAGGCCTTCTTACACATATCATTTAGCTGACAGGTTTTGATATACAGTCAGGTTCATAAATATTTGGATACAGACACATTGTCTAATGTTGCTTCTGTACATTACCAGAATGAATTAAAAGTGAAACGACTCCAATGCAGTTGAAGTGCAGACTTTAAGTTTTAATTCAATGGGTTGGACGAAATGATTGCATAAAAATGTGAGGGGAAAAAAAGTAATTTGTAAACACAATCCTATCATTTCAGCGGCTCTAAAGTAATTAGACAAATTAAATAACTGAAAATAAAACGATCATTTCTATTTCTATTATTCAAAACCCTTTGATGGTAATGACAGCCTGAAGTCTTGAAGTCA